>NW_009198896.1:25644-26143 GCF_000690835.1 Fulmarus glacialis | reverse complement strand
AGAAACCGAGAGCATCCGGCACCTCGGCCGGGCACGGCTGCCGTTCTCTGTATTTTAAATATAAAGGCATTTTCCTTGCAGAAAGGGCTCCTGTAGCACAGAGAAATGCAGGTTTTTATAGTTACATTGGGCTGCGCTCGGTGCAGGTGCCTACAGATACAGAATATTTACAAAGAGTTATGGTTAAGAATTTCATCGTATTATTAAATATATATTATTTATAATAAAAAACGGAAGAGTTTATAATAAAGGAGGCCACCGGGAGTTGTGCAGCTGTGCAGACAAGCTCTTCCCATCGCAGGCAAACTGCTGGCCAAGACCACAGCCTCGTGGTCCGTCTCCCAGCCACCCCAAATAATTTTGCCCCAGGCTTCTGCCAGACGGTGCCTTGCAGCCTTGCTGCACTGATTTGGCCACTTCATTGCTTTCGTGGTAGTCCTTTCCTCGTGGAGGTCTGTTAGCATTCCCGTATTTGGATTATCTTTTTATTCCAAATTAA
>NW_009198896.1:21010-25623 GCF_000690835.1 Fulmarus glacialis | reverse complement strand
TACTCTCCGCACTCTGCTAATCGAGCATGACAGCATATGTATCTTAATTTAAAATCATCGATACGGTTATTGTTCTAGGTCAGACTGTACAAGGAAGCAGAATAACACTTTGGGGAATAGACAGTATGTTTCTGCTGTGGAGAAACATTACATCCAGGTGTTTTTTTATTTAAAGGCATTTATTTTAGTCTTCAAGTATATGCAGGAATCCACTCCTCAGGTGTGTGTGTGGCTGAGCTCAGATGATGTTTGATCTAAGCACGGGCTTGGACCGTATGATGGCTGCAGAGCCCTGGTACATCCCCGCCGCACAAATGAGGTCTTTTCCCTTTGCTGGCACCGCGCTTCCCTCCTCTCCATCCCCCTCCTCCCGTCGGGAGCAGCCCTGCCTCCGGGCTGCAGCAATCGGCGTCTTTGCAAAGATTTGGTTTTGCTCATTTAGCAAATGCATGGCCAAATCCCAACCAACCCCCCGCCCCCCGGCCATTCCCACAGCCTTTGGGAGGATGTAGGGATACGGGCTGGCGCAGGAGCATCCTCCGGAGCGGAGGTGGGTGCAGGTCGCAGCCCTTCCCCTTGCTGCTGTGTCTCCCGAGGCTGCTGGGGTGTTTAGATTCAAGGGTTTGGCCCGGGACTCTTTTGTCCCCCAGCCAAGGCGGATCCTGGCTGCCAGCGAGCAGCACCGTCTCGCCGTGTCGTCCCTACCCGCACCCAAACGGCCCAGCCTGCCCGCCTGCGGAGGACGAGCCCCTGCCAGGGAGAGGCAAGCCGAGCCAGGAGAGTTGGCACCCAGCACCCCCATATCTGCTGACGAGCCCCGCTCTGCTGCCCGCCGCCGTCTGCCCTCTCATCTCTGCCATCGCCACAGCGATTTCAATTCACCGGGAAAAAAGTTACAGCTGAGATTCCTCCTCGCCCGATGCTTTGCCCACCGTTGTTTTGGGCTAAATCGAAGAGTTTTCAGAGCTGGGATTATTGTGGCTTGAAAGCCACAGGCTTAAAAATTGAAAGATGCAATTCAGCTGTTGGTATATAAATATGCAGAAATTACAGCTCATTCCTAAACTCAATTGAGCACCATATGATCTGCATTCACTGCCGTCAATTTGGAAACATTAAAAGCTATTTTGATGGCTGTTTTTACAGTTACTGATTTGTTAATGTGTGTTTTGTAAATGCGGTTTTGATTGGCTCATCTTAATTTGCCAAATGGAAGGCCATCCTAATGAAGCTAAAAGAAGTGGAGGATATCATTTGACTTTGCATTTTAATTCAGCGGCTGGCTGTTAATTTTTCCCCTCCAGCCCGCATAGGGAGAGAAAGGGGGTTGTGGTGAAACACGGGCCGTTGGGCACTTTGACGTACGCTGTGTCTGAGGGAAAACACCGCTTTGCTGGTGCGGTTGTCCGTCACCCAGCAAAGCGGTTTTGGGAGGTGTTGTGCCAAGTTACTCAGCAACAGTGCGTTTTGCAAAGGGAAGAGGCCACGGGTACCCGGGGAGCTCGGCAGCGTCTGCTCAGGAGAAGCAAAGCAGCACCCGAGCGTTTCCATCGCGCCGCAGGCACCGAGCGTCCCCCGCGAACGTTGCTAGAGGCTGCAGGAGACCTCGGACATCCACGTTGTTTCTACATGAAAATAAAGAGAATCTAAAGACCCACAAAATATATCACTATTTGTGGGTGTCGTCTTCGTGGTCCCTCAGGGGAGATAAGAAGAGATGTGCTCCTGCGCGCAGCCAGCCTGGGAGCCCAGGTTCTGAGCACCATCGTATTAGATATTTAAATTCAATATTAGCTGAATGCTTATATATTGAAAACCGCTCATTCCACTGGAGTTTTAAAAATGCCTCTATTGATTTTAAACTTCTACCAAAATCAAAGTACTGGCCACTGTTAAGTGTGTAATTTGACTTTCGGAGAGAGAAGGAGTTTCTGTTCCTCCCTGGAAAGGGAGAATGAGGCGCTGGGCTGTGGGATGCCCCTTGGCTCGGTGACACATGCTGCGCTGCTTTTCAAGGGGGAAGGAGCCGTGCAATTAAACGGGACACATTTCTGCCTTCTCCTCGCCATCCTAAGGTAGCTGTACGTGTCCTCAAGCACTGTCATCAACCGCTCATTGGTTTTTTTATTAGCAAATCGATCGGGTCTATTTTCAGACCGAATGGGAAAAGACAAACATTGAACGGATCAAAGCAGCAGGACTCAACCTTGTTAACTCAAGCATTTAAGCTGATTTCAAATAACCCATAAGTGGAGGTAGGTTTGGTTTATAGTTTTTGAATGTAATCATCAGCATCTCCCAAGCCTCGGGCTCCGAGCCTCACACCTCCCTGCTACCCCCTCCCCGCTGCCGGGACTGGGCTCTTGGCATTTCGTCTACACTGAAGATTAGCCTCACGTTGCAATGAAATCTTTGATTGCCCAAAGTAATTAATACTTCCAAATCCTGTTCCTCTGATCCGATTTGCTGCTGTGGAAAACAAGGAAAACAAGAAGTGATCACTAGTAGTCTTATCATCAATAAATTCTTCAGTTTGTTCCCAAGCTCAAAAATCATGCCGTTATTGACACCCAGGGCATCTAAAACTCAACCCTTAGGATGCTGCTACAGGAGGAGGAGGAAGGCTGTGCCCCGCTACAGGAGGCTCAGAAAGACAATTATTCAGACTTCTTGGTGGTGATCTCACCTCCATCCAGCTGACCGTGGGAAACAAAAAAATCCTCGACAACATCGAGCCCTTCTGTGCACTCCCCCTCCTTCTGCGTGTTAGTTATCGCACACGGTGATCAGATCAACTACGAGGGCGGGTGGCAGGATCTCAGGTTTTTCTGGTCTGACTTGATGGATCCTCAGGTTTATCATGTAGTCCTCTGTTACTGCAGGCACCACATCAAATAGTTTCCTGCACCTAAGGACGTACTCATCCACTGTTTTGAGCGGAGCTGGCTTCTTAGCTTACACAACCGGCCACCAAAACAGTGTCTCGGTCTTTGAAACCTCACTGCTGTAATGGTTTTATTTCAGATCTTAAAGGGTTCCTCCAGTTCCCTTTGTGTTCTCCCACTTGTCCATGACTTGAAAAACTTCTTGCCTCTGCCTAATACCCTTAAACGCCTTCACGGAGAGCAGTCAGATTTTCCCATGCTTTACTTTGCTGAGATTTTGGTAGACTAAATGCACCAAGTTCCTGTAGTCTATCCTGCACCCAGCTCATTTTTTCTTGAACATACCTGATCAGACGTGTACAACGTCTCAGATGAGGTCTAGTGAGATCCTTGTGCATCTCCTGGGAGGTCTTTGTCCCCCATGACCGGGCAGAGCTCTTCTCCTTAACCATTTTGAACCGATGCACTCTTATCACACGGCTCAAGTCTTCGTTGTGAGATCCCGAGTGCATTTTACGCTATTGAATTTCCTCTCCTCTCCTTTATTTCAGCCCTCAAGGCCCTCTAGTTATTGATGTTTCCCCTTGAATTTGTGCCATCAGCAGATTTCATCAGCAATAACACCCCCCATTTTTTTTCTTGTTATGGTCATTAATGAAAATATCAAACAACATTGCTTTCCGTGTGGATCTTGAAGGAAATGGCTTCACTCCTCCAGTTGTAACCTGCCCTTGCCCAGTTTCTCACCTCCCTTTGAAACCCCCTCCGTGTCCCACCTCCTCCCCGTGCCACTGCAACCTGCTTTTACTGAAGTCCAGCTAGATGCAACCTCCCACATTTCCTTTGTCTGAGATCCATTATCTTAGCAAAGCCAGGCTCAATTAACCTTTGTCTCACCTTTGCTCCAGTTTTATATCATTTTCCATTTACCTCTGTAACAGTAACAGTTCCTTCCTTCATCCATTTTTTTAAATAAAGTTACATTAGTCAGCCTTTAATTACCCAACCATCATTTTTCTTAAGTGTCGGTATTACATATGCTATTCCCCAATAAAATGCAGAGCTGTCCTTGGAGCAGGAATCAAACCCCGTAATTCCTCTCTCCCAAATGGGACTCCAAATCACTAAAATAAACCACTAAGAACCACGCACTGGTGTTTCCTTTGCCCTTCAGCATAATATCTCTTGTGCTTTCTTAAAACTTTATTGCCATTAATAGGTCATGAATTAGAGGTAATAACTCCGGGAGCTTCATTAATTTCCTTACTGGGCGCGAATGAAAAAGGTGACCTGGATAAACCCATCATGTTCTGGATATGCTCATCAACCCTTGGAGATTGAACTTCTTTGTTCCTCTCCACAACACTGCATTTCTTCCCCGCAGCTTGGGTGAAAATGCTTCGTAAACCTCTTCAACAGCGCCTTAAAATACTCAGAAATTAGTCTTTTCACCTCTTGAAATCCGAGTTCAAATGTGGGAAGCAAAAATGAGATACACTTATTGCAACCTCACGCCCACGGCTGGTTGGGGCATGGGGAAGGAGCACCAAGGCTCTGCCCGGGATGTGTCAGATTGATCATGAGCAGCACCAGCTTCACGTAGCCTTGAGAGATGTCCAGGGAGGTCATAGAATCATAGAATCATAGAATCATTAAGGTTGGAAAAGACGTCTCAGATCATCGAGTCCAACCGTTAACCCAACCCCACCATGCCCACTAAAACATGTC
>NW_009198896.1:17356-20984 GCF_000690835.1 Fulmarus glacialis | reverse complement strand
ATGGTGACTCCCCCCCTCCCCTGGGCAGCCTGTTCCAAGGCCTGACCACCCTTTCAGTAAAGAAATTTTTCCTAATGTCAGATGTCCCAGACCATGTACCTGGCACTGAAACCTTGTGCAGGACCATTAAACTCTGTCGCGCTCACCTCCCTGCGCCGCATCCCGCCGCAGCTGGACTTGGGGCATATTACACCTCCATTTTGGGGAGCCAGATAGCTTTTAGAAGGATGTCTGCCTCCCACCAGCTGCGTGACACAGAGGGGCTCTGAAAGTTGGGTCCTGGGATGACCATGTCGGCTGGTATTTGGAGGAGACCTCCAGCGTTAGAGCTGGATGGAGGAAACAAAAAAATCCCACAAGAGCCACCCAATATTTCTAGAGACACATTCAACACGTTCCCCAATGCTTAGCGCCTTGCTTTGAAGGTTATGAAAGACTAAATTTTTTTCTGTTCAGTTTGCCTTTTGTTGTCACCCTTTCCAGAGCCCGGACAGGCGGCAGCCCCAGCGATGGGATACTGCCGGGCGACCGCTGCTGGACGGGAGGTAGAAAGCCCAGAAATTTCATGGCAGGCCATTCCCGGGGGATTAACAAGTGGAGTTTGCATACTTCTGTGGTTTGGACAAGTCCCTGAATGCCTGCATGTGTGTGTCCCAAAAACAAAACCAAATGCTGAATTTCATGACAAGCTCCAATTACTGCTTCAGCGATGGGATACTGCCGGGCGACCGCTGCTGGACGGGAGGTAGAAAGCCCAGAAATTTCATGGCAGGCCATTCCCGGGGGATTAACAAGTGGAGTTTGCATACTTCTGTGGTTTGGACAAGTCCCTGAATGCCTGCATGTGTGTGTCCCAAAAACAAAACCAAATGCTGAATTTCATGACAAGCTCCAATTACTGCTTTGATCCTTAGGGGAAAAAAAAAAAAAAATCATTGCTTCACCTTCTGCAGCCCTGCTGCTTCTCAGCAGGTTGCTCCAGGAGCAGATCAACCCCCAGCGATGTCCTGCTACAAGGACCCCGCTCCTTAAGCTGCAAGTTGACAACTTCGGTAGGGAATGTGATGAAAGTAGGTTAGGTGTATATTTTAGGACACCGTACATGTGTAACAGTTATTTTAAAAAGTAGAATTCAGGTTCGCAGGAGCGGAGATGTACAAAAGCCGGAAAGAAGCTGGATTTTTCATCCATAACCAAAAAACCCCCGATGCAGTGAACAACGCTGGCACTGACCTTCATCAGTGCCACCCCGCCGCGGTCTCCCTTCCTGAACTCCGCATCTCGGTGGTGCTGGTGTCGGTATGAATTTGGGCCAATTTTGGGCAAGCCGAACGGGACGGCACAGGGAGCCCAGGCAGGACCATGCATGGCCCCAAGCATCACACCTGCAGTGGCAGCGCTGGGGGAACCCCGCACCCCGTCCTGGGAGCGATTCGGGACTCGTGGGGCTGCAAACCCAGGGCCTTTGCTGCTGCTGTGGTTGGGATGGAGATCCAGGATGGAGCCAACCAGCAATTCCCGAAAGCATCCTTAGTCCTTCCTGCCTGTGACCAGCACGGTGGCTGCTCTGGGAGGAGGATGCTGTGGAGGCAAGAGGAGAAATGGTTTTCTATAGCTCCATAGTAGGTGCCTAGGCGTACCCGGCACACACGCTCGGCACAAGCAACACGTCGGAGGCTTCAGCAGACTGTGCCCAGAAACAGCAGATCGGGTCCCTGGGTTTCAGAAGACACACGTGATAAATGACAAAAGGTGTGTTTGACTGCATCCACGGGGACCCGGTGGGTGGCCTGCTGCGGGGAGGCTAAGCGGCCACGGAAATGACTAAATCTAAAATAAAATTATAATAAAATGCTACATTGCACTTAGCGTCAGGGGAGCAGGATGATGCCTCTCAATTTAATTTAGGAGCATGATCTTTATGTTTCAGACCAGGAATTTGCTGGGACAGCAAAGGAAGCAGGTTTGCTCGGCAGTGTGCCCAGCTCAGAGGCATTTATGGAGGCCTGGCCAGCTTTGTTCCAGCCCGACAAGACTCAGAAAAACATTTTGAGGGTGGTTTGAAGAATGTTGTTGAAATGCTTTTGCACATTTGTCATTGACAGAAGCCTTCACCGGCAAGAAGAGGCTTCAAGCGCAGGTTTTCCGCTGCCTCGGCAGGAGGCTGGCTCTACCCCGTAGTGCTGGAGTAAAACCACCATCCCTTATCCTGGCCTGCATGGAACATTTGCAAAGCCTGTAGCTCCGTCTGCCGCAGCCTGAATGAGCTCAAAGTGTGGTTCCTGCCTCCTTTACCCCCACCGACCCTCCCTCCCCATCCCAAGGGAGCTTGAGTCCCCCAGGAGTGCCTAACTCGCTCCGTCCCACCTTCCCCGCCCTGGCAATTCTTGGAGTATTTTTTGTCCAAACAACATATATATGTATATATATGTATTTTTTGTAAAACGCTTAGAGCTCATTTAACTTAGTTTCCAATGCAAAAAAAGGTTTGTCAGCATTTCCTCCATTACATTTAATGAATACGCCTTGCCTTAAGTCACCAATTCTCATTTTTCTGCCCATGTTTTCTTCCCAGGCGTTTTCCCTCGCCCCGTGTGCTGCTGTCCTGGCCGGGGGCATCTCACGGCTCCTTCGGTGCTCGCTGCCCAGCCCGTGCCAGAGATGCCCTCTGAATGTCCTGCAATTATGCTTTAATGGCTCCTCATTAAACTTTGTGGCTATTAAAACTACCTACAAAAAAGAGGCATTAAGTACATTAATAAAAAGGCAAACCTATCGGTTTATTGACCCAGCTGCCGCAGGGCAGGGGCCGCTCCGACGGCAATGCTGTGGGACAGGGACCCGACAACGGGCGATGCCACCCCTTGCATGGGCTCTGCTGGTCCCCGTGCCCCCACTTTCCAGGGAGCTCCGAGAAAACCACAGCTTGGGCCAGATTAAATGCTTGCTAAGTACCCTGAAACCATGCAATAAAAACCCCTCTGGAGTGCAGAATATTTATGGTTTATGAGTTCACCATAAAGCTAATGTGATGAAGATACCTAACGCATGAATAATTTGGCGGCGGATACAAAATACACAACGGGCTGCAGTGAAAGGGAACGGCAGAGAACTGGAAACGCATTTTCCTTCTCCACCACTTGTTTCAGCAGCTTGTTATTTAAAGAAGGGACTCAGGGCAGAGCACTCAAATACAGGTTTCGTGCGCATTAGATGCAGTTTAAAATGGCCCTCAGCTCAAAGATTGACAAAAGTCAGCCGATGGCCCATGGGGCAATACAGGTCAAACTCACCCAGTTCTGCAAGGCGCTTCCTCGGAGAGGTAGGAAATAAAACAGCCAAAGCATCTGCTACCCCACCGAAATGTCCTAGTTAGGAAGCAGCGCACCTCTGCTGCCCGGGGCAGCGATGCTGATGGGCGCCGGGTACCGAGGACTGCTGGGTACCAAGGACCTGCGGTGGCTTTGAGGATGCAGGAGCTGGGTCACTGCAGTGCTGGACCCCCAGCAGGCAGGAGGGCAGGTATATGCCCCCCCAGCAGGCAGGAGGGCAGGTATATGGCTCCCCAGCAGGCAGGAGGGCAGGTATATGCCCCCCCAGCAGGCAGGAGGGCAGGCATACACAAACC
>NW_009198896.1:10219-17093 GCF_000690835.1 Fulmarus glacialis | reverse complement strand
GGATGCAGGAGCTGGGTCACCGGCGATATGGCCACCCAGCAGGCAGGAGGGCAGGTATATGGCCCCCCAGCAGGCAGGAGGGCAGGTATATGCCCCCCCAGCAGGCAGGAGGGCAGGTATATGGCTCCCCAGCAGGCAGGAGGGCAGGGATATGCCCCCCCAGCAGGCAGGAGGGCAGGCATGCACAAACCCAAGTGCCAGCCAGCAGTGAGCACAGGCTCCTCTGATATTATACTCCTAAATGGTAGGGCAGCAAAAGAAAGATGTATTTCATGAAGTGGATGAAGAAAATACTCGTGTTAATAGAGGTTATATGGATATACATAAATATGTACGTGTAGCGTGCCTTACAGCTGCTTTGCCCTTGCAAAGGCTTGTCCTCGGCCGCTGCTCCGTGCAGGCACAGCGTGGTGGCAGGACCAGCCCACGGGAGCCCACGGCCCCGGCCGATGCTGACCCAGCTACTGCGCCTCATCTGCCCAGCCTGGTTTCAAGGATTTTCATGCCAGACTGGAATACTTTTTTGCTTGGCTTATTCCACTTATAAATGTATCACCTGGGCTGGTAACGTTCATACCTTCTTCCTCTGCATCTCACCCAAGCGAGGGCTGATTCAGTCCCTAGGCGATGCGCCCAGGCGGGTACAACCCAAAAATTCTTCTGGGACACGTATCTGCAGACAAACACACACGTGTCTAAATATATCCACAGCCCTCCCCACTCCCCCCAGCTTTTCTTTTCCTCAGACATACACACACACAACAAGGACTCCTCAGGGTCACAAGACACGCATTTTTAAATGGCAGCATGCAGGAGTGGTTCCCGACCAGGAAAAAAACCAGATGACTATTGTATTAGCCACCCCTGAATTTGAATATAAAGGCGAGGGCTGCGGAGGCAAACAAAAAGCACCTTCTGGAAGCCATGGATGAGTTATCAACACACCGTGTCATCCTCATACCATGCACGTTGGCATTTCTTCCTCGCAGATCTTCGTGCCTCGGACACGGGCAGCAAGTCCTGCCGCTCCTGAGAGCCCCAGGTCTTCCTCCCACCACGGCTCTCCCCTCTGGATTTACACCAGAGCACAAATGGGATCTAACTCTGACAGCTAAAAGGATTTTTCCACATTATTTCCCCAAACGTGCTAAAATTTTTGCCCTTTTTTTCCTCTTTCCCGCTTCTTAGCAGACGGACGTGCTCTTGGGGAAAGCCTAGACGCGTGGGAGCCCGAAGCCGGAGGGGTACCTAGGGAGGGCCACAGCGTGTCCAGCATTTCATGTTTCCAGAGATTTCCCCAGCCCTCCAGAGCAGCAATTTAATGCAGCCAGGAATCCCACGCGGTAGATATTTAGTGAAAGAAGTTATCTGGGGGCTAGCTGCATCCACACGGTTTCTTCATAGCATTTTCATTGCGTGCAGAGCAAAAGAAAGGCGATGTTTATACAACCGGGGAGCGCAAAGGTTATAATTTTTGTTCGACTTTTGGTTTTTAAATGCAATACTACTGTTCCCGCTTTGCTTCTGGAGGCGTTACGAGACCTGGCCTGGAGCCTGCAGATTTCCGTTCGGCGTTAATGCTCTGTTCCAAGAAAAAGTGGCTAGGAAGAGTTTCCTGACAAAATATGGGAAAATTTCACACCGAGCGTGTTGGGAAACAGTCGGCTGCAGCTCGGGGCTGTGCTGCCCATCACGTTACAGCGTCTGAAACAAGACACCACGACTGACAGCCCCGAATGCCGCAAGGCTGAGCCAGCTGCCGCCGAGGAGAAACAAGAACACAAGGATTTTTTTCCCAACTACGAGGGTGAGAGCAGCACGGCCTTCGCAAAAGATTCAGGGTCATTAAACCCCTGAAGTCTGAAGGATGCTTAACTGGGGGCATGATGAATGCTCTGGCTGACTCCAGGCAGGTTCCCAGGTCCTGGTGTAGCTCTTTGGGATGACACCGGGGAGTGTTGCTTATTTTTATGTGCTATTTTGAGTTGTATTTAAAGCACTCACCCATGGCTCCGGGCACTTTCACAATAATTTAAAGTGCGCATTAACATCAGGGAGTTTCTCTGTGTCCTTGTGGGAGAGGCTGTTCCCCGGGCCGTGGGAGGATGGTCGGATGCAGGAGGGCATCGCCCTCCGGTACCCAAAGAGCCATGCAATCAACCGTGTTCCTGGGTTGGTCATTTATTTTTGTTATTTATTATTAAGAAAAAGCTTTGTATTTCTGCAGTGAGATTATTCTGAATTGTAGCCCTGCCAAACACCTCACACGCCATCGTCTCTTGATGACAGATGGGTTGGGGATCGTGGTAAGGACCCGCAGCTCTGCCTCTTGCTGCTGTGCTCTGGCAACCATCACCGGTAACGATGGGCTTGAGCGACGGCGCTTCCATGGCACCGTCCCCCGTCCCGTAGGAGCATCCCTGCCCTCGCAGGTGCTCCCGGGAGAGTTCTTTTCCATGCATAAAACCTGAGGAGAAGCCAAGATGAAGCTGTTAGCTTTGCAGACTCGCTAACAAACAGTGAAGTAGCAGTGTTTACCAGCTGGTAGGCGAGGGTGAGATTCTTCCCAGGAAAAAAAAAGGAAGAAGCTGAGGCGTGTGTACCAGCTCCGGTGGGGTGCTTGCTTCCTGCCCGTTAGCGTTCCTGCCACGGCGTTGGAAACTGTGTTCGTTAATCATCTGGCCTTAAAAGCGAAGAAATAGCACTTGAGTATCTGTCACCTTTCATTTTCCCTTCCTGCCTCATGTAACCATGGCAAAGGAGCCTACGCTCGCCTGTGAGGTGGCATAATTCATGCCAGCCCCCATCCGCTTTCTGATTAAACCGTTCGACGCAGAGCTATGTAGTCTTCACATTCTTCCGAGTCTCACCTTTGCATTGCCGCTAGTAAAACGTCAGGATTTTGTGCCCGGGCAGAGATGGGAACATGCTTTGCCCCGTGAATGATACCTGCCCCTGCCGCTCCCCGCTTCCTCCGGCGCCCGCTCTGCGGCTCATTGACGGGAGGATGGAGATAGTACGGGAAACCCACGCAGGCAGCTGTCAGAAAATGAGCTTACTATAAAAGCAACATATGCTGCACTGAATTAGGAGACCTTCAAATCACTACAAGAAGCACTTAAAATATTCCGGAATTTAATTACAAGACTGTATATGCTTTAAATGCATGAATGTATAATGCAGACTTGGGCTGTGACAAGGGAAACTCTTCTTCCGCATGCACTTGAAGGGGCTGGAAGGGAAAATCCTTGGAGGGTTCAGTGGGCCAGTAAGTTGGGATCCACGGAGCCCCGTTGCCCCGTTGCTAGTGGCCGGGATGCCACCACAGATGGGCGACATCCTCTGGTGCTCTGTGTCCGGGACTGCTGAGCCAAACGAAGGCAGGCTCATACTGAGGGGGTGTGTGCAAATCTAAATTAGCAAAGATATATCAAGAGCTACGAAGTTGTTTGGGTTGAACCCTTTCAAAAATGCCTTTATTTCTAAAAAAGCTTGCAGTTGTACCTGAACAACTCACCCCTTTTCTATGTCACCTGTCCTGATCTCACGTGGTGTTCGTCAGACAGACGAGGGTTCCTCCCTGACTAAAATACGTTGTTATTATCTTCCACTAAATGCCTTGTGTATTGTGCCTACAAAAATGAAGATGCACTTAGCATAACAATGTGGTTATTAGCTTAATGGCAGGAAGAGAAAACTTAGAGATGAAAATTAAAGCCCTGCTCTTGCAGAATGTCCCTGAGGAAGGATCCCTGTGTCCAGGATACCCACGAAGGCTACTCACCCCCGAGGTTTCCTGGCAGGCATCCCACTGGCGATCAGCATCGCAGCGGCTAACGTGACACAAGGCGGGGAACCTGGGTGGATACCACACTGACTTGGAGTAGATTATTATTATTATTATTTTCCTACTTTAATTAAGATAGAGAACTCAAATGAGAAAAGAGAGCATGTGTATTTTCCAAGCAAAGAAACAACTGTTTGGTAAAGACTTTGATCTGCAAGCAGGGATGTAGGATTGGACTGGAAAACTAATCACCCCGAGCCGGAGCATCCTCCCTGTTTGCAAGGAGGTTGTAGCGAGGTGGGGGTCGGTCTCTTCTCCCAAGTAACCAGCGATAGGATGAGAGGAAATGGCCTCAAGTTGCACCAGGGGAGGTTTAGACTGGACATTAGGAAAAACTTCTTTACTGAAAGAGTGGTCAGGCCTTGGAACAGGCTGCCCAGGGAAGTGGTGGAGTCACCATCCCTGGAAGTATTTAAAAGACGTGTAGATGAGGCGCTTAGGGACATGGTTTAGTGGGCATGGTGGTGTTGGGTTAACGGTTGGACTCGATGATCTTAGAGGTCTTTTCCAACCTTAATGGTTCAATGGTTCTATGATTCTATGATTCTAAGAGCCAGGGATGGCGTAATATTCCTGCCCATAAACCCACGGAGGGGCCAGGGTGAGCCTGCACAGCAAGCCTAGGGTTTTCAGGACGTGGAAGAAAGCCAGAGCCATCGTTTGCAGGTTTGACAGAGGGACATTTGCTGGACTCTTCCGACTCTCCATCAGTCAGCATTCCCACCACTGCTTCCCTGCCCAGCTGAGACGACCCCACGCCCGCACCCGCGGGCGGGAAGGTATCATTTAGCTCAAAGATATCAACACGGCACTTAGATGACAGCCAGGTCAGGAAGGAGGTTTGCAGTGTCAATGCGGGGACGGAGGGAACACACACGTCGTGCCAGGTTACCCAAGCAGTGACTCACGCATTGCAGCTACGTCACGCTCGGGATCTTTCTGCAGGAAACTCTTACCGGGAAAAGCAACAGCAACCATCGTATTTGGCTCGTTTTAAGGTTGGAGAGAAATCAGGACTACAGCTGGAATGGCTGCTCAGGGCTTGCCAGGGCTTTTATCTCTTGATCTGATTTCCAAAAGCTCTCAGGCTCCTCTTTGGTGTCAGTAAGTTTTGGGAAGAGCCGAGCAGAGGTCGCAGGCCCTTGCTGGGGAGGAGGGACTCCGCTAGACTAACGACTGCTTTAATTAAATACGGCAATATCATTAACCCGCTGGAGTTCACCAAATTAGTGTTGCAAATGAAAACGGCGTCGGCCTCATTTTCATAACGCAGTTTCAAGAGGGAAAATAGCATTTTGCTTGTGAAGATGATGTTTGTTTTTCTGATACAAAACCTCTTCTCGTCCCTCTGGAGCTTTGGCTCTGCTCAGTTCTCACCAAAATATTCGATCTGGCCCTTCCTTGTTTTTAGGGTACCTACAGTGAATGATAGGGGCTTGCCGCAGGAAAACGGTGAGAAAGAGGGAGGAATAGGGGACTTTCAAAAAGGACTTTTGGGAGGAGAAGATGCCGGGATCCTTCCTCTAGCGCATAAATCATTTCTGTAGTTCAAAATAAACCAGCATCTGTGCTGGTTGGACCGCTGCCATGTATTTTCTTATCTTTCTTGTTTGCTGAAGGGTGACTCAGTGCAAAGCTAACGTGGTGCCCACGGGAGCGCTGCTGGGAATGTGCTGATGTCACCGACTGCATCGCAGCCGAAGGGCTTGAGGGCTGGGAGGGGGATTCCCACCTGCCGGAGAGGAAGGAAGAGGAGCGATAGGGATCCCTCCGCTAGCACCCTGGCTCTTAGCCCAGGCCACTTTCCTTGCTTATGTTGCACTTGGGGGAGAGTCTCTTAAATAAATAGCAGCGCTGCCTCGTACGCGAGGGCTGGCGTCCCGCCGGCGCAGCAGGAAGGTCCCTCTCCCCGGCGCTCATAGCGGCATCTCGGTGTCAACTGAAAGCTTGGGCTTTCCTAGCAAGATCAAACCCCTCTCGTCCGTGGCTCGTTCCCGAGCCCTTGGGCTTGTATGCCCCACGAGCAGCACGGGGGGATGCGGCGTAGCCCAGGCTCTTGGTGCTCCTTGCCGGGATCCCGGGGATTTCTGTCTTTCCCATGAAATGCTTGGCCTGGCTTATACCCACCAGAGTTTGGGACATTGGGAGTTGCTCGACTTTATTTCCACATCCCTATTAATCACCCCTCTCATCCCCTCTTGAAAATTCAAGATCATTTTGCAAAGCTGAGTAAGATTAAGTAGCCAGGGACCGTGAGTCCCTTTAGGTCGAATGGTCCCCAGAGCACAGTGGTCCCCAGGAGATGCTCCTCCATTTTTGGCATTGCAGGGGCATCGCTAAAACCAGCGATCGAGCTTCTCCTACGAAGGGATCCAGAAGAGCTAACAAATTAACCCGGCTCCATCAGCGGCTCCCGGAGATGGCACGGGAGATGCACGCTCTGCCCCGGGAAGGGACGGGCAGTAAAGGAAGGCTCCCATCGGCCCGGCCGGCCCCACGCTGCCAGGGCAGAGAGGGTGCTTTGCCTTAACCCCAGTGATGAAGCAACCCCATGCCTTTGCAAACACTTCGAACAGGGTTTCACAATAAGCAAAGCCGATTTCTCCACGTATGGCCCTGCCGAGCACGAATGCACTCAACTACAGCGCGGGGGCAGCCCCACCACCTCCTGACGGCTGTTATCGAGCCGTGCAGCCCCCTCAGATCCGCTCGGACCCAGGCATGGGTAGAATTTAACATGAGAAAAATCCCCCCCGGTTTTCCCATAATTACAGTGTTACTTGATGCCAGGAGCTGACGCTGTGTTGCTCAAAAGCTCTGGCACAGGAGGGAGTAACCTGGTGTTGCCCTTTGGCAGACTGTGCTGGTGGCACTGCCGCCCCGGGGGACATCCCCCATGTCGGTCTGGGAGCTGCCACCCCCATAAGTTGCAGTTCCTCACTCTCCATGGTGGCCAGGCATTGATGTCCCCCAAATTAACACAACCAACAAATCCTCCATCGAGGAAACGGGGAATTCTCTGGGCTT
>NW_009198896.1:570-10183 GCF_000690835.1 Fulmarus glacialis | reverse complement strand
GGGACGTGAGCTGGCTTGTCTGGTGCAACCGCAAGCTCCAGGTGTGGTTAAACCGGCACTGGATGCCAGTGTGGCGAATGCCATCTCCCTCCTCGCCCAAGCCCAGGGGACTGGCTGTGCTTGCTGGTACGTTAGCTCAACCCTCCGGCGGGTGCAAATCTCGCCCTTTCTGAGCTGCCATCCTTTCTGCAAAAGCAGATGAGCATGCACCCAGTTTTCCTGGAACACCGCAGGTCTGCACCATGACCCTCTGGCCCAGGCTTTGCTCCCTGGGTGCTCCCTGCTAAAAAGATCTGCTCCCCGGTGCCGGGGATCAGCTCACTTGGGTTTAGTGTCTCCTTGTCTCGGGGACAAACAGCAAACCACCACCTGGATGGGCCCCTTGGTGCATCAGGGTCTCCGGCGTGGTCATCACTCCTGTTGGGCTTGGTGTGGCTTTGCATGCTGCTGCGTACCGTCCGGCTAAGGAGCTTGTAAATATTCTTCTCTTGTTATTGACTGACGATAAAACCCAGCATCGCTTGACAAAGCCCCATCTTCCCTCCAACACAACCTGCCTCCCTGCAGCCTCCACCTAAAGGCAAAAAGCCGCCTGCTTTTGTTCATCAGGGCCAGACCCCTTGGCCTGAAGACCGTTGGATCATCGCCCTTAAGCTTTTTGGGGTTGAAGCGTGGTTCCTTGGCTTCTGACATTTTGGACCAAGGCGGTTGGGTTGAACCCACCAGGCAGCAGTGAAGCAGCTCCGGGCAGCACGGGCTCCTGCCGGCAGCACCCAGGGACCTGGCAGGGAGGCAGGGGAGGCACCCAACACGGTCGCCAGCCAAACCCCAGGCTCCCAGGAGGCACCAGAGCTCTTTCGGAGGCGGTGGCAATGGGTTCGCCCTCCCAGTGCCCTTGCGAGCCTGGGAGTTACTCCGAGCCTCAGATAAGGAAAGAGGCACGGAGACGTGAACTGGCTTGCCCCAGGTCCCGCTGGAAAACTGGCAGGAGAATCAGGAACAAAGTTTCTTTTGTACTTGGACAAGAAGATTCCAGAAACCTTAGAATTTACCCATGTTAGTGTCTAAAATTAGCTTTTAATTATTGTCAGCACATCGCCCTCTCTGCCATGCTCATTTTGGTAGGAGAAAACTGTTGCAAGACCATCCTTCTCATTCCCCACATAACATACTTCCAAAGCTCGATTCGAAATTCCCTTTTTTTGGAGAAGATTTACCATGCATCCCGTGCTGATTTTCACAGGGATGAAATTACGGAGTAGTACTGTGACTCTGGCCCCGAGCACCTTTGCAGGGATGCTGACCCCACACAGGCATTCCATTCCCACCAGGAATATCCCCTCAAACCCCCGCACTGTGGCATGAACAAGCTCGGCTGCTGGATAATCCTGTCTCCCCATCATTATTTATGAGGCAGGAGGTCAGAAGAGATTTCTGTGCCAGATGTCCCCCCAGACTTGTGAAAACTATGGGCCGCTCCAATTAATTTGGAAAATACAGCGGGAGAAAAACTATGTAAGCATCAAGGGAACCAGACCCGGCTTCTGCATGTATCTTTCTTTATGAGAGAGGTTATTATATACTTATAATTAATTGTTGGCTCATGGCAGAAAAGGTTTGACTTGCACGGACAAGTCGGAGGGAGGGAGGAAGACCTGGGATGGGAAGCAGATACGTGGGAGGACGCAGCATTCTTTTCCCATGTTGAGGAGCAGCAGGACATGTAAATTCAGCTCTGGAATTTTGCTCCTTACCTTTTATGGTGAAAAAAATGAGGCTTTCCTTTGACTTTGCAAGTACATGTTCCAGCTGAAATCCAACCTGTGCATTAAAACCCAGCCGAGCGTGTGCAGCCGCTCACCTGGATGTGCTGAGCACGGGCTTATGCAAACGGGAAAGCACAGCTCTAGGTTCCTAAAGGCTCCCAGACCGCTCCGCGCAGGCTGATGTAATGGTTTTATCTGAGGACAGGATTTGGTTCTTATTGCTCAGTCTTGCCTTCAATATGAAATAACTAAGCTAAGTAATTAATTTTTAATGCATCCAATACAGGCAGGGAGAGTTTTGGAGCGATTTACGCCGGCTCCTGCTGCTGGTGCCAGTCTGCTCCTGGGCCTGGAGAGGCAAAGGGGAATCTTGCGGCAACGCCCGAGCCCCGCACCGAACCCCGCTCCCCCAGCCATTCCCTGCCGCTGCCTCCGCTCCACCGCACGGAGCCCAGAGCAAGGCAGGCAAACCCAGCGGCACTTTCTGGGGGCTCAGAAAGCCCCGGAGTCCTCGTCTTGCCGGCATGGAGCCCACAGGCGGCTTTGCGGGGTTTGGAGGTGAAGGGATGGAGCAGCGACGTCCTGCAGGTTCCCTCCAACCTCTCTTTCACAATACAGCAAGCTGCAAATAAAGCGAAGCCGCTCCACAAGCCCTTGCTTTCTGTAACCTTCCTATAAAACTCATTTTATTTAGTAAACAGCAGTGTAGGAAGAAGAGATTTAAAATTTTGAATCATTCATTCGCAAACACCCAACTACAAATACAAAATGCGTTAGAAGACCAGTTAGTCTTTTCTGAGTCATTTAATTAGAGCAACTAACTTTCCCTGCCTATGGAAATCTCAGGGCGGAAAGTGTGTGAAACCTGCTGCAACCAACACTTGCCTAATTAGCCTCATATTTGCCTCTCTCTGAAGGGAGTCAAAGCGTGTGCAACCCTCAGACGTTCACACTTTTTCAGCCTAATCTGGTTTAGGAGCTGCCGAGGTGGGACAGGCTCTCGCAGTAGCAGCCGTGGGACCCCCAGCCTGCTGCCCACCACCATCCATCCATCTACGCTGGTGCTTTCTGAGCTCCAGGTCCTGGAAATGCCGCAGAGCGAGCCCAGGCGTGGGGGCTGAGAACGTCGCATCCCTCCAGGCACCGCTACGGCATCTCGAAGCAAGCAAACAAATGGAGCAAAACTCTGCATTTCATCTTCCCGGCTGCAGGCAGCGTGGGTGGAAATCGAGGCCAGGGTCACCATGACCCAGAAATGTCCTATTTGACCCGGGGGCTTGGTTTAAATCTCATTTTTGCGTTGCAGCTCCGATCTGCAGCCTCACTCAAGCAGCCCTGGAGAGCAGCTCCTCCCGAAGCAGTAATCCCTCGGTGCCAACAGCCGTGGCCATGCAGGAGCTGCCTCGAAAATGAACGGCTTTTAGTTAATTAGAAATTTGAGGGCAAGGATTTGCACTAGCAGCTTTTGCTTTTTCAGTGATTGGCTAGGAGAAAGTTTAATAAGGTTGAACATTTGCTATTCTTATTTCGGGCCAGAGATTTAGATGCCCAGTTCCCACGGACGCCCTCGCACCTCCCGAATCCCCATGTGTCACTGCAAAACGCGCCGCTCACCGCTGCTTCTCGCAGAGGATTTCTTCTCTCTGCTATTTGCTTTACAGAAGCGCTGGGCTCTGTGCGTGCAAACCCCACCACTTGCAAGTCCTCGCTGCTCGGGGCAAGCTGGCGGGTGGTTTACCCACGTGGGTGCCCGTGGCCGTCCTGCCGAACCCTACTGCTTTCCCCCTCTGAAATTCCTGAGGTTTTTCTGCAGATTGGAGCCAGATTAATCACAGCCTGGCACTGCTCACCCGCGAGGCTATATAGCTACCAGCTTCACAAGTCTAACAAGCGGAGAAATTCAGCACAGAACTCGGCCCCGTGACTTTATGGTGGGAAAGGACATGCCTATGGGGCAGAAAATAACAGTAAAAATGAACGCCGAAGTGCGTTAAGAGTTTCAAATGGCACCGAAAAAATGCTTGCTATGTTTCCGAGGGTCTGCGCTGCTGCCCCGGACGCTGCTGTTACTCATTCACACGGGCAAGAATTACAAGTATGTCTGTGCAGCCAGGAAAGCTTTGGTTCACTGAATATTTGAGGCTTGGTGTGGTATGAAGGGGTGGGGAGCACAGCTCCAGCCAGCAGCAGTTCGAGGAGAGGAGAAACAATTTTGACTTCCTCAGGACAATCAAACCGCCTTGGTGGTACTGCGGCCAGGAAAAAAAAAAAAGCGTTTATTATTTGCCGAGTTCTTTCTGCTCTTCACCAGTAATTTAAAGCCGCTTTGCCTTCAGGGAAGCCCTGTGAAGTGCAGCGTTCAGAGGAATGGGTAAGGACATGCAGTACTGACCTAACCCACTTCACTCTGCCCTGGAAGCTGTTCCCAGCTTCTGCCTTTGGCCCCCAGCACCCACTGGGATAGACCAGAGCCGGGTGAGAATTGGGGATTACACAAGTTCACTTGCTTTTTCCACCTCAAAATGGGATTAATGAAAAAGGGTAGAAAAATTCCCTGTGAAATGAAATCCATCCTTCGACTAAAGTCAAAATGTTCAAGTTTACATATTCCTTATATATTTCCAAAAAATATAAGAAAACCTTGGAATTGAATGTCTCGTTAAAAAAAGGTTAAATCAGAATGGTGCAACCAGAGCGCTTCGTATCAGAAAGTTTCTAATACAAAATTTCACTGAAATTGAAGCAGTTCTGCAAAACATTTTGCCTTCAGCATATCAATATTTCTGATGGAAAACCACTCTGTCAGAAAATTTTTATCCAGCACTAGGGTAGAATTTCATACCAAACAGTTTTACTGTCTCCCCAGCAACTGGGACTGCTGATCTTCTATAACGAATTTCCGTAATTAACCTCCAGGAACTGAAAATGGAATCTTTTTGTCTGCAGGGTATTCTCAAACAACCGCTAGAAATCATTTCACTCTGAGCCAAAGCATGATACATTCAATAGGATTTTCTCCACAAATTTCAATGGATCTTCAGATCAGCCCAGTTCAGATCAGAGTTCAGATCCAGATCAATTTAATACAACTCTGGATGTTTCTTCAAATTTGGATGGGGATTTGAAAAAAAAAAATCTCAGAACATTTCTTCTTTTTTGTTGAAATTGAATCCTATATTGTCATCCAGATTAAGGACTCGTACTCTTTGATGTCTGTGGATAGAAGTACTTCATAAGATGTTTGTGCTGATTTTGTACGAGTGAGGAATGCACAACAGCACTAGGAATTTAGGCAAAACACCAAAGTTAAAGCTGTGGGCTCTGAATGCTGTTTTTTGGCTTCTCACATGCGTTCTTGCTCACTGAAGGCTGTTCCCTGTGCCATCCTACAGCAGGAAACGTCCTTGAGCCGCACGTGATTTCATGGATGGCAGAACACCCCCGACGCGCAATTTGTTCTTACTGCGAGCACTAACAGATCATACATAATGTAACAGCAAAGCAGCTAACGTCGGATTTGCATGAGATACTTTTACTGTGTTTATCCAGGAGTTTTCCTGGTTTAGATGTTATTTACCCAAGAGGAATAAGTTCTGCTTCGGGGAAGTTTTGATTTAAGGCAATTCCCCAGCTGGTGGGATAAGAAGGTCAAGCAGCCACAAGCCACAGCAGGAGCGTATCTGAACCCCGACCCCTTCCCCTTGAAAGAAGTGGCCCCAGATAGCATTTCTCTGGGTCCTAATAGATATATTTTCCTATTCCCAAAACACCAAGCTTTTCCAGAGACAGAATTAAGACATAGGTGTGAATAATCCACGTAATTTTCGTGGCCTCTACGGAGCCTCCTTAGCTGGGTGGTGTGTTGGCAAGGGAGCAAACGTGGGAAAAGGGTGGTCACCTCCCACATGTCCTCATTTCACTGGTGCTCCACGTGTGTTCCTGGAGAAGCCATTTCACCACTGTATTACCCCTCCGTAAATGGGAGAGAACAACACACCCGCTGCTGCTACGTGAATAAATGCCTTAAACCAGCCCCTGTGCATAGGGCCCAGGAGCAGACGTGCTGCGGAGCTGCAGGCGCTGCAGAACAGTGCATCAGGCTTGCATGAGATACGGGATTCCCGCTCACATGTGGATAATTACGCTACGGCCGGCATTTTAAAATACCTTGTCCTCTGTCTTAATATCCTGCCTTAATTATTAAGGGGGTTTTAAATCATTTTAGGGTGCTTATAACTTTGTGAAAGCATTGCCCTCAGCTCCTGAAACTTGGAATAGCTGAGCTTTATTTCCCATCCAAGTCTTAGCACTCAACGACCTGTCAGTCAGGTGAGGGAGAGTCACTGATGTCTTGAACTGATTTCGGAATTTATGTAATTCTTTCTTGGTAGTGTAGTTATGACCAGATTTCTAAATGCCAAAATACAGATTATAAGAGTGCCAAGCTTCATTTTGTTTTCAGTTCACAGGTAATTAGCATTTATTTTCACAATTGCCGTTGTTCCTGCATATTATTATACCAACACACGAAACAGGAGAAGCTCATTCTCATCCTACCGTCATCAATTTTAAACCCTCATTGGAACAGAAGAAAATTCGGTTTTGGTTTTGGCAGCCAAAGCTTCGGTCCCTCGGCTGTGGTCTGAGCCGCCTGTGGCACTCCAGCTGCTTAAGCCCTATTTTTCCCGAAGTGAGAATTTTTTATTCCCTATGCAATGTGGGTCAGTGCTTTCTGATTTTAAGTCCTAGCCCCTCACGGCTACACATGAAAGTAGCAGGAGCTCTGTTTTAAACATCTGCGGTGCCGCATAACATTAAGTATTGGGAATGAACCGAGGCTCAACCAGAATTAGCGGGTACTTGTGACCTTACTGCTTCTCGTCTGTCAAACAGGCCTCTTCAGATCATGTCATTTCATAAGGCAGCGGCGAAAAATAATTTCTTTTCATCTGTTAAGAACTCAAGTATGACATTGGTAAGTCCCATAGAAGAGATAACAAATGGGTATGTGTTCAGAAGAAGGTTTTGAATAGCATCCCTAAATGAGGTGCGGATTACACGCTGGCCTGTGAGAAGTACAGATGTTTCTGAATAGCTGCTCGTTAAGGTGACAATATCGCTCTGTGGGCTAAATAGGTTCTCGCGAAAAAATAATACGTGATCGTGAAATTAATGACTATCACCGCATACTCACAAGGGAGCCCACATTTCCGACACACAGGAAATACGCATTTCCTAATACACAAGTGTTTGACCTTAAACCTTAATAATGTTCTTTTAATGTACGTCCCATTTAGCTACACACACGCAGAAAGGAGGAGGGGATGGGATGTGTAAGGTTCATGTTTTATGTATATTGTTTAATACTTTCCACAGATGCTTTGGTAGTTGGCATTGCAGGGAGAGATATTCTGATGGCAATTTTAGATTTAAATCATCAAGCAGTCATTCTCAGACTAAAAGCACTTGTTCTCGGCTGTTCTAATATAGTCGTAGAAAGTGTTCAGGCAGATTACTTGTGAGAGGAGAAAAATGTATTTTGATATTCCCATAAAATCTTATACTAGATCAGTAGTCATTACCACAGATAATACTAGATTGTATATATGTTATTAATACACGCATAATGCTTTCTTGGATGGAAAGCAGAGAAACTGTGAAAGTCTAGAAAGGAATCAGGTCTGAAGGAAAATGGGGAATTTGAACTAAGCAAAGCAAGAAACTCTGCCTTATAAATCAAAATCCAGACTGCGTGTGAAAAATACCGATGGAAATGTTAACCCCCGCTGCGTTATCCCCCTAGTTATCAAGATATGGGAAAAGGCATTAAACTTAAGAGTATGACATGAATAATAGTTTTACGGGGATTAACATATCTGGAACAGCTTCCCCAAGGAATGACAACAAGCAGGCGGTTTCGGAGCAGGCAGGGGTGTCTTGTAGCTTATTGATTGTCACAAGTGCCCAAAGCACTGCAGGACACCCCGAAAGCCCTGGGGTTTAGCTGGGTGACGCTGGCAGCCTCCAGACCATAAGGGCGAACAAAGCATGTAAACGTGATATTACTGGGAAGCGTGCTGATGGAAGCTCTGTGGTCACGATGAGTAAGTGTTTTCATGTGCGTTAAAGTTTCCACATTCCTAACATAGCTGGATGCAGGCGAATTTTCCATGTGAGCTGTGTGAGGGAGCTGTCTCCCCCAGACCCGGGGCATGGTGTCTGGGAGCACCAATTCCTTCTCTGGGCACCCTCGGTCCTGGCGAAGCCGAGCCACCGCCAAGGAACGAGCAGCATCAGCACTGGCTTTGGTGCATCTTGTCTCCGTCTGTACGGAGGTGACCGATGAACTGATAGGGAGCAGATATTCATACCTGGCTCCCATTCAGGATTAACAAAGAGCTCTTTCAACCCCGTCTTCTTCTCTCCTTCGAGAGGTATGCCTCAGTTGGTATGTTGGACTCACAAAGCATATAGAGCCAGAGCTGAACCTCCAGAGCTCTATCCCACCTGCATCTGCATGTGAGGCTGCCACGTGTCTCAGTGTGGAGTGGAGGGGAATGAAGAAACAGGATTTTCTGCACTCTGGAGAAGACGTGAGAGCATTTACGCAACTGTATTTTTCCCCGACTCATCTCCTGTTCAAATGTACACAGTTGAACAAAAGAGAGAAAACCAGCTTGCTGTGAGCAATGAATTTCCTCACTGCTTAATCACTGTTCTCCCATTCCATCATCTGCCCAAAGAGCTGAAGCCGTGTTGGTGGACAGCAGGGATGGATGGAGACTGCAGAGTAGCTGAGACCAGCTTTTAATTTGAAAAAAAAGAGATGGAAAGTTGTCTGCTCCAAGTTTTCACTAATACAAATTACAAATACAGCTTGCTGTGAGCAATGAATTTCCTCACTGCTTAATCACTGTTCTCCCATTCCATCATCTGCCCAAAGAGCTGAAGCCGTGTTGGTGGACAGCAGGGATGGATGGAGACTGCAGAGTAGCTGAGACCAGCTTTTAATTTGAAAAAAAAGAGATGGAAAGTTGTCTGCTCCAAGTTTTCACTAATACAAATTACAAATAATGCACGCAGGTGGACAGCAGGGATGGATGGAGACTGCAAAGTAGCTGAGACCAGCTTTTAATTTAAAAAAAAAGAGATGGAAAGTTGTCTGCTTCAAGTTTTCACTAATACAAATTACAAATCATGCACGCACTGCAAATTTTAGTGTTTTGCTCATGATTTCCAAGCAGAAACCAAAGCTTAAATTCTTTGGAAAATTCATTAGAGCTGAGCAATTTGACCAGCTGAAGATATGACACATCGGAACAAAATCAAGAATATTAGCACTGAATTTTGAAATGTCATGCTTGGGATTCTCTTGTCTGTGTCACTGGAGTATCTCCCTACGGTCAAACACGCACAAGATAGTTGCGCTTTCCGTTTCAGGATGTCGTAAAACTTTATTAATTGCTCACGTTTCAGCCCAGAACTGACAGGGAGCTAGTTTGTGACCTGGATGACTCACTCAAGAGTTAAGGCCAAAACCCCACCTTCACGAAGGCCACCCCTGTCTTCGGCTGCGCTGGGCGAAGCTGGCAGGCGAGGTCTGAGCCGGGAGGGGAGGCAGGCTCTGCTCCAGCCCTCCTGCCTGCTGGCAGCCCCTTTCCGAGGGCGTCTGTCTGCCTGCCACGCGGAGCCATACGGGAGAGGAGAGGGGCACTCGACGGAGAAGCGTGCTACGAGCCGCTCACAAACCATCCCTTGTTCGGGGCTGTCGCTTCAGGAAGGATTTACCCCGCGCTGTTACAGAATCGCTGTTCCAGTCAGCACGGCGTTCAGACCTCTGGTGAACC
>NW_009198896.1:0-252 GCF_000690835.1 Fulmarus glacialis | reverse complement strand
GCCGGAGCCCGGGCGCCCTCCTCCAGCCCGGCCTGTGGCACTGAGGGGGGCACCTCCCCGAGGGACCCCGGTAGCTGGCCCCTCTGGAGGCCACAAAGCCCCGCATGCCACAGGCTCCCTTTCGTAGCACTGAGATTTATAGACGGCTTGTAAAAATTTAAAAAAAAACACCACAAAAAACATCCTTTATTCCACGCATAGCTTCTGGGGGAGCCGGCCCCACACTAGGCCTCTCCCTGACAGGATGACACC
>NW_009198895.1:0-1042 GCF_000690835.1 Fulmarus glacialis | reverse complement strand
TGGGGCAACACTTTGGGACTGGGGTGTGCTGGGCGTAATGCAGATGGCAGGTAGAGGTGTTCCCCAATGTCCCATCAAAGCATGAATTGAGAGGGGAAAGGTGGAGGCAGGGAAATGGGATGGGGGATCCCAAATCTAAACCAACTGAAGATAGCTGGTACCCATCACTCTGGCTCCTTATTGGGGTGTCTCTTGGCAAGACCCACCTGTGCACAGGGGGTTCCCATAAAGGAAAGCGTGGAAAGACCTGGAACACCCCCACCTCGGGTGTGCTGTAGGATGCTCATCCCTCTAGCAGGCAGCTGGCTGCCCCAGGTGGCCCATGGCGCTGGGGCTATAGGGTGCTATAGTAGACGCTACCGGGTGGTGTCTCTGGACGGTTCGGTCTGTGGCTTTGAGGCTGCGATAGGGGAACTCCTGCGAAATCCCTCCCAGAGGCAAACTGCCATCAGCGAGCGTCACCCAGGGGCAAGGTTGGGGCCAGATCCTGAAGCCACCGTCTGAGCCTTTGCTCCCTTGTTACTCTACCATAAACCTGACTGTGCACCCTGAGCATTTTTTTCTCTAAATACTCCATTTTGAAGCCATTTGTGACCCCCTCGCTAGCGGGAAATGGATTTACACCAGCAACGTGCTTTATTCCCAGCGGCCCGGTCAGGGCCCATTTGTCAGGGGTTGGATATACAGTGTCCCGTGAAACAGCTGCAGAAACATTTGGTGGGAGAGCTGTTAACAGAGACACCTCTGTGCCCCGACCCTGGTGGGAGGTGCTGGGGCTGCTGGTGTTGGAAAGACCCCGTGGGACAAATGGCAGTTACTCTGCATGGGGAGGAAACGCACCTGAAATGGTCCCATGCAAAGTAACAGCCCATTCAGGGGGGAGCCGAGGGGGTGTAGGAGGCTCCAGAGGGCACTTCTGGTACCTGGGGCCAGCTGTGGCCCAGATGTGAGCTGGTTCCAGGGCAACTGGCCCCTTTTTATGGACCGGCACCCTGAGCCACCCTGGCTCCTGGCCGCACAGGGATGCTGGTGGCCAGGCAGG
>NW_009198894.1:1355-1772 GCF_000690835.1 Fulmarus glacialis | reverse complement strand
GTGTGCATCACTGGCACGGCAAGGAAGGAGCACCCATCATGAGCTCCGGGGATGGAGGTGCCACCCAGGCCCTGCTGAGTGGGGAGGGACCCCTTGTGCCAGCCCCCCCGTGCACGGGGGTGCCAAATGCACCGCAGCTTCCCCCGCTGTGACCCCCCCCCTACACCCAGTGCTGGCAACACCCCCAGATTTTCCAGACCCCCAAAGCTCACTGCAGCCTGCAGCAGCTGCAGAGCACCCGCTGTTGGCTTCCCGGGCACCCCAGGACCCGGATCTGGGCACCCTGGGGTGCAGGGCTGGGTACCCAGCACCAGGGCTGGGCATGCAGGACCAGGGCGGGGCACCCCAGGGTGCAGGGCTGGGGACACAAGACCGGGGACAGACACCCTGGGGACCAGGGACAGCCACCTATCCCCC
>NW_009198894.1:0-1082 GCF_000690835.1 Fulmarus glacialis | reverse complement strand
CAGAGGGGGCGGGGCAGCGGGCAAGAGCTGGGCCCGAAACGCCAGCCGTGCCTCAGTTTCCCCATCTGCAACCTGGGCCAGGGTGGGAATGGCTTTCCCCGCATTTTTGACAGTCTGTTCCTGGAAAGCCCAGGGTGTTATTATCGAGGCTATTTATAGCACGGTAAATGGGTTATTAATACGATTATTTGCAGAGTGGCAATGGGTAATTGCCCCGGGTGGGGATGACACCCTGTGTGTGCAAGGTGCTGCATGGGGACGGTCTCAGCCCCAACCTGCCTCCAGCCCAGGGGAAAACTCACCCCAAAACCCCAGGGGGGACATCGGACTGTGCCTGGCGGGCGATGGGGTCCCACGGCGGAGCTGGGGGCTTGCGGCTGCCGGAGGGGTTTGGCGCTGCCGTGCCCCAGCGCTGGAGTCCAGCTCGTGTTTCCATCATGATGATTAGCTGAGTCACAGCTGGGGTGCTGCTAATTAAATGTATTTCTTAATTAACAAGATCACAGAGAAGGCCTGCCAGCCCGGCTTGGCTTCCTTAATTACCAAGATCACAGAGAGGGCCTCCCAGCCCGGCTTGGCTTTCAATCACGGCTGACAGAGGCAGCTGCGGCCGCCGAGGTACCGCGTGGCCTGAGGTGTGATGAGCGTCCCAGTGCTCAGCTCTGCCCCGTGGCCACCTCTGCGGCTCTCCCACCCCGGGAGCCCATTTCCCCATGCAGCAGCGGTGCGAGGATGAGGAGGGCTCGTGCCCAGCATCATCCAGCCCCGTATGAGATGAGCGGGGCAGCCTCAGCCCCTGGCTGTTGTGGACCTGGGTTGCAGCGAGCGTGTCGGTGCTCAGCGCAGGGCTGGGCCACCCCCTGCTCCTGCCCTGTGACTCAGGGCTGCTTCACGTCCCCCCCCGCCACCTGAGCCCTGCCCGAGCCTGGCTATTAATATTAATATTAATAATAACCCCCCGCAGCTGCTATTCACCGATCTCAAAGCACAACCTGAAGTAACCCCCGTCCCACTCCATGACGGGGAACTCTCTGCTCCCCACCGGATGGGGAAACTGAGGCACGGGAACTGGGACAGGAGGA
>NW_009198893.1:0-10454 GCF_000690835.1 Fulmarus glacialis | reverse complement strand
CCTTAATGATTCTATGATTCTGTGATTAAGTGCACATGCTCAGAGCTCTAATACTCACCTACACCACAATTACAGCTATAGGGCAAATTTGAAATTCATGCTTATCTAAGATTAAATAACACAGATTTTGTCATATCTGACTCTCTGTGATTCCTTTGTAAAATTCAGATATTATTGCCCATGTCTTAGAGGTTTTTGAATACATTCCATTAACAGTACAATCACATGGTACTAGCATGCTGCACACACATGTATCTTAAAAGACAAAAGCAGTCATAATTTAAACATTAAGTTAGTGAATGTAGCTTTGAATAAGCCTACTGTTCACACCTTTCTTTTCTACTCAGAGAAGTTACACCCATAAGTCTGATGATTTTCAATTCTCATCTGGGACTTTCAAGCATGACAGCACTGGAATCTACTGCATGGTTTCTCCAAATAGGCTTCTGCACAGCCGAAAGTGCTGGACATGTCCAGAAAGCAGATAAACTACGTGACAGAGGCTCTACAGCATATGGTATATCTCAGAAATGTCAGTTCTTTGCTTTTGTTTTTAAAGTAGTAACACTTTCTCCTTCTTTCTATTGAACTAATCTGTAAGAAAATTGTAGCACTACAGCTACAGTGACTAAATTGATTTTTAAGTTAGGAATGTTAGTTTACAACATTCACGATGAAGAGATGCTACTTTATGCAAAACAGAAGGGCAAAAATCCTTTAGTGGCACAATTAAATTTTTTACTGAAATAGTAAGCTCTGCCGCTGCAGTCTAGCATTACTGCCTGAAGCCCTTCCAACTAGACATTTTTCCACACGGGTTTAGATTTCTTCCCTAAGGTAAACCAGCATTAAAAAGTGTAGTACGCTGCTTTTCCTAGTGTGAGACAGGAGGATGCCAAATGAAGAGCTGCTAATTTTTCTTGCTCCACCATGTAAGTCTTAGCTGGAGCACAGGTCAGACTTTTGGATTTTTTGCAGGTGATGCTCAGTAAAGCTCTGACAGGGACAGGCTCCACTGTCCCCAGGAAAGAGCTGCCCAGCCCACCCCTTCTATCTCTCCTCCTTTTCAAGGCAACTTCATTCTGATGTTTCCTTTTCCTAGTGAAGTTTGAGTCTAAACTCAAAGCGTTGATCAGGACCCCATTCAGCTGAGCTCTTCAGTTTCATTCCAGGATCACTTGACCAGGCAGCCCAGTGCCTTGCCAAATAAAAGCAGGTATAAGTTTGAATGAAACTGAATGCCATGCTCCATAGTGACCACTAGTGACAGTGAGAAAGACAAAGGGAGATAAACCAAAGGCCAGCTCTTTCATATTGCTGAAGCAAGTGGAATTTTACAAAACAGAGAGGTTACATGGACAGAAGCTGTTGTTTACAGATTGCTTTACAAATTCCAAATGGCAATGGGTAAATGAGCTATCAACTCCTGTGACACTGCTGAAGTTAAACCAAATACCACTCCGTAGAACACTGTAGACAGTGTCTCTTACATTTTGCTCTTGCTCTTTAACTTAATGTTGCTGTCCTAGAGAAAAATTGTTGACCATCAGTAAAACGGGGGGGAACCCAGTAAGTTGTCAATTAACTAAGGTCAGTGTTCTCATGATCAGATGCACAATGCACTATCCAGAAATTATTAATGTCTAACATAAGTATCACCTATTACTTTAGAGCTGGGTAAGTTTTCTGTATTAATTGGAAATAAATACCCAGGTGTGAAATGTCATTATTCACTTTTTATGCTCAATTTGCTTACAATTTGGTAAAAGTATAATTTGTTCCTATTATAAACTTACCTACTCTTTAAATCCTTCCCCTGTGGAGTCTTGAAACTGAGATACTGATGGATTTGTATTGAATACTTCCTCAAGCCTCCCAACCCTGTGTTTTTGCACATTGAGCTTTTCTCAACTTAGCTGCCTAATGATTTCAGAATATGTATAAAAGCTCCACAATAACAACTTCTCCACATAAATATTTTGATTGCTATTTAAAGGAGGGAGGGATTTGTTTTTCTGTGTTCGTAATTACTGCATCACTTGACTTATTTTTCAAGCACCTACTTAACAAGGCCAAATTTAATTGAATTGCTCATTAGAAGACAGCTGAACTGCAAAATACAAGCATTTTTATTCTTTCATATCATACTGTTCATTTTCACATTTCACATCTTGTGAACCATACCTGTTTTTACAAGGTTTAATGCTACAACTAACTGCAAATTGCTTGTTATTCTAAATAAAGATTAAGATTTTTCAAGATTGCCTCATGGCAATGCATGGGAATCAGACTTTTGTCAAAGGAAGACCACCTGCCCTCTGAAAAATCAGACAGCTTCAGGGTTTCCCCAGATTATAGCTACATTATATACTATTACTAAAGGTGAAGTGAAAGGAGAGAAGTAAGAGTGCTTTTTAAGTACTTCTATGAATATCTTGTATTTTAAAAGCAGAAAACTCATTCAAATTAACCATTCAGGGTTTGGTCTCATTTATATCAACTTTTGTATTCACATAAGTGTAAGTAAGATTAGACCATAAACCAATCTGAATAAACAATAATACCAATAACAGTCTACCCAAACCTCAGCTCAGAGTGTTCATGTAAACCATTTAGCCAGCATCTTTCACAGTATTACATCATCTTAAATATAGTACTGAAAGTATAGAGATTACGCGATTTAAAAAATAAATATAGAAATAAGAGGATCCAAATAATTCCTTCCCATGTACCATTTAAGATTAACAGGTATGATGTCATTGGTTTTGTATGAAGCATTCTTCATTAATTCTTTCTGTCCAGCACCTATTAACTAGCTAATATACACTCCCCCTCTGGTGTCTTTCTGTCAATTTAGTAATTCACGTGGGTAAAGAAGCATTTAATTGTCTTCCCAGAAGAATGAAGTCTTCTGTTCAACTAACACAGGTAGGAAAATTTGAAGTTTGACCAGCCAGGTCCATCAATGTTTAGGGATTTTTTTCTTTTCTGTAGTCTCCAATTAGCTTATAAAATGACACTCGTGACAGCTTACCATGTTATTTAAGAACAGGCAATTCTAACATAGCTACAAGGAAAACAAAAAGAATCCGAGTTTAAGAAGTAACAGTTGGGAGCAAAGACTACATATGCATATATATGTATTTTTATTTATGTGTACACACACTCAAAGATACTACAAGTCTTTTGGGCAAGGAAACGTAAAACTAGAATTTGTAGCGCTGTTTAAATGTGCAACTGCTTCCTAATGATGTACCTCTCACCTAGAATAGTTTTGAGGGAAGCAGCTGGAAACCACTGCAGTGTAAACAGGCCTGGACAGAGCTAAGATCCCATTCAGAAAACTACTATGTTCTACATCTTGTGATTAAGACGTTCTGAGCTTTGAGTCTTTGTTTTCCTTCCGTGAAAAATAAAGAAAGGGAACTTTATGAAAGACTGCTATAGGCAGCTGTCAAGGAAAAAAATTATTTGTTTTTTAATCTTTTCCATTCATTTTTTTAAGGGAAATTAAGTATACTACTTTTCAAAGTGGGTTTGGCCAGACAGCCTTACTGGAAATAAAAGGCAACATAGAGGATGGGAGTTAAGAGTCACTCTCTGACTTCTAAAATACCATATTAATGTGATTATTGCAGTAAACATCTCTATAAAGGTCAGTCTAGAAACCTGCAGAACCCAAATCTCTCCCAGCCGTAGGCAACTGGCATTCTTACTTGACTGTAGACCCAAATTCCAAATCTCAGCAATACATTGTTAAGGCAGAAGAGATTGATTGTTGCCTGATGCAAGAGTAAAAATCTTGTTAAAACTAATAGCATTAAGCTAATGTTAAATGAGGCAAAAAAAACCCAAAACAAACCCAAAACATCCTTTTGTGATTAAATGATGGAGGATAAAGTTTTTCTATGACAGGATGTTTAAAAATAAAAGCGTATTTAAAGAAGTCAAATTCACACAACTGTAACAGTAACACATTGTGCTAAAACGCACTGTGGTTTAAAAAAAGGAGTGCACACAGACACATTGTTGGGTTTTAGCAAAGAACAAGTGCTTACAGATTAAAAAAAAAAAAAAAAAAAAAACCCACAAAAAAACCCAACTGTACTTCATAGTCTACAGCCTGAATCAGAGATCTATCAGTCAAGCTACATACTGCAGAATGATGATCAGTAAGTTCCTAGATGATGACCTTTCAGAGAGGATGGCACTTCTTATGGAAGAGGAGAGAAACAATTAGGTGGAGAGGAAAAGGGCGGGGGAAGAGAAAAAGAGGAAAAAAAGAATTAGAGTGATCTCTCTGGGTTATCTCATTCCAGAACTCCTGAAATGAAAACTAACATTTGAGATCCTACTGCTAAGATCTGAAGCACCTATCTAGCAGCAAAAGCAAAGGAAATATTAAAAGAAAATGAAACCTCAGAGGATGTAAGAACTTGCCATTAAGCTTTGTTCATACTTTGTCAAAAAAGCACCTTGAATACTGTGTTCAGCACCTTGAATACTGTGTACTGCATTCAGTTCTGGGCCCCTCACTACAAGAAGGACATTGAGGTGGTGGAGCGTGGCCAGAGAAGGGCAACGAAGCTGGGGAAGGGCCACGAAGCTGGTGAAGGGCCTGGAGCACAAGTCTTATGAGGAGCGGCTGAGGGGACTGGGGCTGTTTAGTCTGGAGAAGAGGGGACTGAGGGGAGACCTCATTGCACTCTACAACTACCTGAAGGGAGGTTGTAGTGAGGTGGGGGTTGGTCTCTTCTGCCAAGTAACAAGCGATAGGATGAGAGGAAATGGCCTCAAGTTGTGCCAGGGGAGGTTTAGACTGGACATTAGGAAAAACGTCTTTACTGAAAGAGTGGTCAGGCCTTGGAACAGGCTGCCCAGGGAAGTGGTTGAGTCACCATCCCTGGAGGTATTTAAAAGATGTGTAGATGAAGCACTTAGGGACATGGTTTAGGGGGCATGGTGGGTAGACAGTTGGACTCAATGATCTTAGAGGTCTTTTCCAACCTTAATGATTCTATGATTCTATGAAAAGTCTACACCTTAAATAACAAAACTCGCCACCATTACCTAAGGAAATTGTCTTAATCCCTTTTCCGTTCTTCATATATGCTTTTATTAGATTGACTACATTTACAGTACAGATAAATTTAAAATTTACATTAAATTCTCAGTTGCCTCCAATTCAAACATCTAATATTTCTAACAAATTATTATTCATATATCCTCTTGGCATACCTACTTCAGCTACATCAATAGTAGAAATTAGACGCTCACAGGATTCCCCATTTTCAGTATTAGACTACAAGAACAAGTCTCTTGCGCTGGGAGCACCATGCATATAAGCATAAAGAACGAATCTCAAACAATCACAGTTTTCATCTTTTAATGAAACAGTAGGACAGTGTTTTAAGCCAGTGAAGCTACTCAGATTTACATAGCCAAGAATATAATCACATGTTTCTAGCCCCGTTTCTCACACATTCTACAAAAGGAAAACAAAGAGGTATACTAAGAGAAACAAAAATGGACTCCACTTTAAGAAAAAAATAAAAAATAAAAAAACCAGTATGTTTGCAAGAGCCCCTTACAAATACTTATCCAGCTCACAGTGCTAGCGGCATACTTTGGAAAGAAACCATTTTTCAGGGCCACTCACAAGGCCAGCTCAGCTATAATGAATCTCAGAACTAAAACTCATTAAAGCAGCAGAGATCACAGTCTCTTCTACAGAGATTCTTACAGATCTTGGTACTGCAATCATTAATCAGGAACAATTCCCTTAAAGGTTTGCTTGAGTACGATTCAAGATAATGACTAATTACAGTCCTCTTCAGCTCGGATGCTAAAAGCATATTATTCAGTTGTGATAATACATGATTTTAGGGTGAGAATCAACTCAGATTATTTCTTAATATTGAAACATGGGTGTCTAATCTAGGTTTATTATCTATGTATCTCCACAGTCAAGAAAGAGAAGTGCCTCCAGAGAGAAACTCACTCCATCCTAAAATAGGTCTTTCTATAGGGGATGAACTGCCCTGTGGTGTTGCTTGCCCTCTCTACTGACTAGAGAAAGAGCCTAGAGTAGTGGCTCAATTTTTCAGTGAGCGAGATGATTGAGATGGAAGTGCCATGTATCGGAGTGTTCCGTTTGCTAAAAAAATGACTTTGCAGTTGGACCTGACAATGACGACTACTTTCTCCAAACGTATTACAAAAGACAGCAAGAGACAATTTCCATGTTTAGATCATTTTGAGAAAGTTAATTTCAAATATTCAAACATGGCTACTTCTTGTGAAGAGTTCAAAGAAATTTAAACTAACTCCACTATGTCGAGACTGAAAAACTACTACTAGGATAATTATTCATGTAGACTTTGCACTTTAGGAGGAGGAGAAGTGAACAGAATAGGTACATAATCTTTATAGAAATTGCTGCTTCTGTTTTTAATTCTTCAATAAAAACTTCCACCTCTCAGGGTCTCAGAAGAAAGTTGGGGGAATCATTTTCGACAGAGACAAATAAGTAGCAGGTAAAAAGTGTGGGATGATAGAGATACTAAAAACCTCCTCATCTCTGGTGACAGAGAACCGTTTCTCTAAATTTTTGAAGAATAAGTGAAATGCAGAAATAAATGCTACTGGTGCAATACCTGAATAATAATAATTGTACCTGGCACTTCTATAGGCTATAGTGACTTTCATCAGAGAATTGCAAAACATTTCGAGTGCATTTCTTTTTCTAGAATGGTAGGATCTTGCAAGGTATTGAGTGCTTCAAGCAATAGAAATTGAGGGTGTACAGCACAACACAAGAGGTACTTAGCAGCTTGGAGAATCAAGTCCTTTAGCCTTATTACAAACTCACAAGCAAAATAACATAGTGCAGTAAATAGAGTTTCAACAGCAAGAATTCAGCATAAATGCAGAAACAGACAGCTAGTGAGAGATTCAAGGGGATGTGTTGAAATGGCATGGATCTGACACTGACTTATATGAGCTTATTTTTCTTGTATTACTACTGCTATCATAACTAAACAAACTGCATTGTCCTGAACTCCTCATTGCAAGAACTCAAGAAATTGGCTATTTGGGACTCTCCGGTGAAGCTCATCTGGTCTAATACAAAGAAATGCCTAAAGCCAGTTGAAACATTGCCTTTTTAAAAACCTGGTAACTTTGAGACTGGTAGGGCTGTAAACGAGAATGTTTTGTCAATGTGAAACAGAATCTGCATGGTCAGATTATCCAGCTATGTAACCAGAGAAGTCGAAGTCCTGTTATTTTAATTTTATTTATGTTTGAAGTGCTGAACAATTAGTTCATGTGACCTAGTGATAGCTATTTAACTCTGTACATTTACAGAATTAACAAGAATCCAAATAATTTTGTCTGTAATTATCTAACACCCTTAGTCTCATACAAATATCACTGCCGTAAAGAGGACATGCAACAGTTTATGACTTGTGAAAAATACAACCATCTCAGGCTATTTTACATCAACGCCTAGACTCCATTAAACCTAAAACAAAAATGAAAGGTACGTGGTAGCCAAAAGTAATAGAAAGCCAATCCCCAGGGGAAATAAATCACAACCGTCCTGAAGCCACACAGGAAAATGAATTTAAAACAACAGAGAGAGAGAGAGCGCGCGCGCAAGGGAAAGAAGATATCACATGGTATGAACATCATATCTGCTCTTAACAATCTCATATTTGGGTGAACCCTGTACACCTCCGTTAATGTTATGACATCTGTGGCTGTATTCCTTCCTTCCTATTCATCTCCACTGCCTAGGGACCACATGGTCTTGTTCTCCAGTGACTGGTGTCCTCTCCTACTCTTTGACTGCCACCTGTCATTCTGTTCTGTATTTAAAGCATTACATAATAAAACCATACCATGAAGAGAAGTTAAATGCCTGGCTTGGCTCACCCTCTTAAAAGGTATTTCTGTTACGGAGATTTCTCCCTCCCTCCCCAGGTCCTGGCAAATTCAAAATGACTTAACATTTTCCATTGTGATTCTGCAGGAGTAAATGGTAGTTTCTCAACAGGGAACCAGAAAGGAGTGAAATAGTTTTTTAGATAAAGGCACTAGTTGTGATGTAGTGCCTGTGAAAAACAGCGGCAAATGAGCTGCAGTCGTTACACCACTAGCTAGCGCAGCAAGCGTAGCCAGGCTGCAGGCCATTGCTCAGAGCCAACCGCTGCTGATGACCGAGGAGTGGGAAACAAAGAGTCAGGAACAGATAATGCCACGGAGGGCCAGGGTGCTGGACAGGGCTCACAGCTTCTCTAAGCCCAGGGTCCATATTTGGTTTCACAGTTCCAGTGACCCCCACAGTAGCACAAATACAGATTCAGCACAGGGTAGAACTTAGCTCTTACTCTTTAGTCATTATTTACTCCTTATTTAATCATTTCAGTCACTATTTTTCCTTAGGCATTTTTGTCTTGATAGTGCGGCAGCACTGGCATCTGCTATATGTTTGTGGGGATCAGATGGCAGCAGCAAGAGCACCCCTACTCTTCCTTGTCTATGTCCTTCCGGCACGGGAAGGCGGCATCTGCCTCCATTCACAGTCAAACATTAACATCTCTGCTGGAAGACCCCAACAGCTTTTGCCACTTGCAACATGGAGAATTCTCCTCTGTGAAGCAAACTGAAGCCATTAACTCATTTCATACAGGCCAGTGAAGCCATCACATACAAATGACTTTTGATCTATGGCAAATGGGGCAGCGTTCAGTCAAATGACCTAAAGGTTAAAGTCTCGGCATGCCATTATCTCTCCTGAAGTCAAAGCATCCCACTTGTTAGGAGCTAACTCAGTTGTACATAGACCTGAAACACTGAATCTTCTATTCAATAGAAATAATTCAACGCTACTTAAGTGGAATTTGCAATAAACTTTGCTAGTTTATCTGTTTCTGAAAACAGGACATTTATATATATTTGGGGAAAAAAAAAATCAGGATACTCGAGCCAAGATTCAAAAATATTACTGTTTAGCAAGGAAATAAATAAATTAGGTTTACTCTGAAAAAACAGCATACCAGGGTGTCCTTGATGTGACCAAAGTGCTACATACCCGTAGTCCCCTCTTACCTTGCAAGGAGCTGAGGTGCATGACACGCCATGGAGCATCCCTTTAGAAGTTATTCAGCTCCCGAGTTAAAAAAGAGCAGTTTTACTTCAGCATTCATACAAACATCAAAGGTAACTCAGCTGAATTAAATACAGCCCTACCAGTATAAAATTAGTATGCAAAACATACAGACTGAATCAACCAGGTATGTCTATGCATAATTTGACTTACAATTCTCAAATATTAAAAAGACATTGCTACAGAAGCCACCCTAACATAGCTTTTTAAAACCCATTCTTGGTTTTAAAAAGTATATGAGCAGTAAACTTTTCAAACAGGCCAGAAATACTTCACAGCTAGAACTATAAGAAACATTCACAAGGAAACTTGAAGCGATAGCAAATTTTATCCTCTTCAGAGTCTTAAAACATGCTTATCAGTGGAGAACCTGAAAAAAAGAAGTTTCCTGACTTTTCATTTCAGTCCAAACTTGCAATTCTTGAACCTTAGTAGGTTGACCACAGTTTACAACACTTTTTTGTGAGAATACACCGAACTAGAGTAGATTTGCATGGATGAATCAAGATCGTAAGATATACTCAAATCGAAAGATACAATAAGTTTGTTGATTGCACAAATGCTTGAAATGTTACCCCTTCCGATTTCACACTTCCAGTGAAAATCTTGAAAAACATTCTCTGATTCTCTTTTATTCTAATATCATAATTCAAATATGAAATTTAGTGAAACAATCCTAACCAAAACACTTCAGTTAGTTTTTTCCAGTTCTTAGCTACAATCTGCAATTCATTCCTACTAAGTAGTATCTGTAACCTGACTACAATAAAAGTAGTATCTGGGTCTAGCAAAGACAAAATACTCTGTGCAAGTACAGGAGGACCCCCACAGGAGGGCATCAGCCTGGTTTCCTCACGCAAAATTACATTAAAAAAAAAAAAAAAAGAGTAAGGAAAAATTCATAGCATTTTGTCAAGCACTTCCATTTCTGTATAGGTCTGATAAAATAAATATGTTGTAAATAGAGTTATGCCCTAGCTCCCTGAGGAACAAAGTAATAAAATTAGAAAATAAAAGTGGAAAGGCCTGTTACTATCTGGCTTTTTAAAGAACACTACTGTTAGCATCCAGGACTTCCCAGTCATGTCATACCACAAAACAGCACACAAACTTCAAGACTGCAGTGGAGCTGAGTAGCCAAAGCTACCTTGTTCTGTTATTTTCTTTAATGAATAACAGTATCAAAGCCAGAAAAATGACAGCAGCTGACAGTGTGGGTGCTGATATAGAAAAATATGAAAAAAAAGTATTCTAAGTCTTTCTCCCCCCACCCCACCCCACC
>NW_009198892.1:19989-23440 GCF_000690835.1 Fulmarus glacialis | reverse complement strand
GACGGGACGGAGCCAGCCCCCGGCACGCTGCCTCCCAGCCCCGGCCCGGCCCGGGGCAGCCCGAGTCACCGTCCTGGTCCCCTCGGTCCCTCTTCCCGGGTGTCATCTCTGCGCACTTTTCTGGAGTGCAGTAAGCGGCGACTAACTGCTGCGTTAGTTATTCTCTCCCCAGCGGGGAAGAAGAAGAGGGGGATGAAGCAGACAGGTACCTCTTTCAGTAAAGATTTTTATTTTCTTTATAAATATGCACAGTACTACGCACATACACTAGAGGAAATGAAGTCAGAGGATGCTTTCCACTCTCACGGTAACAAGTGAAACCTCTGATAATCTAAAGTCTTCATAAAGTTAATACTAGGTCCCAGATCACCAAATAAGTTTTTTCTTCCCATACTTAAATGCACAACTCTCTTGTAATCCTATCTCATGGCAAAACTTGTCCTACAATGTGTTACCTCACCTCTCAGAGCTGTCAACAGAAAAATTAACAAACAGTTTTGGCTATTTGATTTGCTCCTGCTCCACAAGGAAGTGTTTTATCATTGTTTTTCATAGCAGGAGCTGTGGGTAAGAACACAGCCATACGTGGTGTGTGATACCGTGTTGCTGCCATGTATCTGACTCCTTGAGTAGCGTCCTATCTCAAATGATAAGGACATAGTTCATTATACCTCCCAGCATATTTGTAAGGATGTAAAGCGTACTGCAGGGAAAATGCCTGTAAAATAATACTTGTACAGCAGTTGTAACAGATAAGCATAGTGTATTTTCCTGGGCCTTTTTATTGACTTGCTGTCAGAGTCTTGACAACATGGCGGTCTTTCCTGAGTAAAACATTTGTCAAATCTGCGAGGTTGTCACAGAAAATACTTTGCAACTGGGCTAGTACCAAACATTAGCACCAGTTACCCCATAAGTTTATCTTGTTATGTAAAAAAGCACAGTAAGAGTAGAAAATTTTACATTTTTTTTTTACTCCATTCACAGCATACGTCCCTACCCACTGTTACAGCTCCTTGTTTATGGATATCTAAAAGTAACTGAACTCATTGTATCAGTCACCTCTTTTCTGTCTTAATAATAAATTTCTATTTTGAGGCTTGTTCTATTTTTGGGCAATAAACTTCTGACCACCCATTCGCTTTTGCCACTGTAAATGCCTTCTGGGCACTCTGCTGAATTGTCAGATCCATTCCTGAAAGAAGGGAAGCTTCTCCTCAGAGAGCTGTAGGAAGTGCTCCTCTTGGGCCATGAGGGTGGGCATTTGTGGTGATAGCACTGTGTCTTAGACGGTGCTAGTAACATTATCATTTATTGTATTGCCATACTCTTTCAGCTTTAAGATCCTGTTTTAAACTACTCAGAACTTTGTCAAGGCCATTACCTTGTCCAAAACCTGTTTAGGCTCTAACTTGCCCATGGTCTAGGCATTGTGTTTGGCAAGAAAGCAGACATAAGTGGTTCTCTTGCGATCCGCGTGAATATCCATCCATATTGGAGCCATGCCAAAATGATCAGGAGCTGGGGAACACTAGGTCTGTGAAACTTTAAATTGCTTCACAGCTGCATGTGCATTATTTTACTATATCATTTAGTGTACATGGTCATTTACCTTTTTTTCTTCTGGAGCCCTGTTTCATGCATTGCACTGGAATAGAAAGTACTTATTTAATGAGAAGTTTTCCACTGTTTCTTCCACTCGATCTGGCATTATGTCCTATCTATTGTATTTTCTTCAAGCAATGCTCTGAATACAGAACTACAGATTTCACCAGTGCTTTTTCTTCCATGGTTATTTTGACAGAGTGCTTCTAAAATACTAGCACATTTATTTTCAAGCATTGCTACAAAACCAAGGCATGCTATTATCTTCAGTTAACAAGTGGGAATTCTGAGATCCAAAGGAGCTAAGATAAAAGAATCCACAAAGCTTAGGTGTCTCATATGAGAGCAGTCTAGGACTTTATTTTTTTATAACTATTTAGGGCTATGCCACACTTCATTTACCCACTTATAGCTCTTGTTCACTTCAGATCCAGATTTATGTACTCAGCATGTTGATAAATCAGATTCTCATCTGACGTTGAAAAAATTGGTTAGTGGCCACCTATGATAAATGTAAGTAACTCGCATAGCATCAATTACAAACTCAGGGGCAAGGTTATAATTTAACTTTCAAGACAGTGTTCAATTGCCTTAACCACTGACCTGTTCTTTTTTCCCTGGAAGCCTTTGCTGCATTCGCTACTCAACTTCTGTCACAAACATGGAAGAAGTCCTGCTAAATGCACTCTATAATCTCTTTAACTTCACAAGCTCAGTTCCTGTCCATGCTTCATGCCAGAAGAGGCAGGGGCCCTATGAAATAAACAGTACATAATCCCCAATTTTATGAAAATGCATTTACAGAATAAACATTTTCAGCCTTTTCACTGGCTAGTATTGTGACCTTAACAACAGTGTTCATTTAACATTTGTGTATGCGTAACTATAAAATGGACCAAACACTGAATTATATGTCATCCCATGAATCATGGATACTTATCAAAATGCCAGGATTACCTGGCATTAAAACATCTCAGTCACAACAACAAAAACAAATGAACAGTCTACCTTGAAGCCGACCTGTCAATTATTCACTAGAAAATGTTTATCTAATAAACTTAGCTACTCTGTTAGTTCTTGGAATATCTGTGAGCACAATGCCAATCTTTTGGGGGACGTGTTTTGGGTGTTTTCTTCCATGCGCTTTTGTGACAATTTTTTTACTTTGCCTTGTTACTTAACCTTGTGGAAGAGTAGTGTGGCATTGGAAATTGTACAGTATTGCTGTGTGGCTGTGTCCTTTGAATGACTGTATGAGTACTCTGGCATTAATGTTTAGAGAGATGTGAACAATATTTCAGTTAAAGCATCTTTCTACATGCATATGCAGAAAGGTACATTTTTGGCACATGAGGGTAGAGTATTCCCTCCTCCCTTCCCTTCTGGAGGAGCAGATTTTGCACTTTTTCTTTGCCCAGTCTTATTGCCTATCTGCAATTAACATTTCAATCAAATTTTGTACAGAAAGTATAAATCACTCTTATTTGAAGGGAATTGTACCTTAATTTGACAGTATGACTCTCCATGAGAAGACAGAACTTCCCCGGCTAGTATTTTGTAATGGGTGTATTAACATTTTCAGAGAACTTTCAGAAATGTTTCCTTCATGCATCTTTCAGTAACTAATTATTCGATGTCTCAACAAACAGTTTTGCATACTTGTTCTGTCAAATTTTGAAAGGCGTCTGTAAAAAGAGGCTTGCATTAAAGAAATTAAGTAGCTCCACTATGTAAAGTAACAAACCTTTGGTATGCAAAAGTCAGTTATCAAAACCTGTTTGGTTTGTTAGCTACTGCCAAGGATGACTGCCATCACTTACCTTTTTCATTCGTTTTACTCTTCAAA
>NW_009198892.1:2474-19965 GCF_000690835.1 Fulmarus glacialis | reverse complement strand
ATGCAGGGCTCATCTATCAAAACCAAGGGGATTTGAGGAATTGATGAAGAATTAAATGGCAGTGTGCGAGGTGGCAGGGGAACGGAAGTTTATATTGTATGTAGCCCGTGAAAGAGACCCGGGGCCATAGAGCTGGGGAGAGCCTGAGCACAGAAGGGACAGGAAAAGCCTTTCTCCTCACCGCTGCAGTATGTGGCACCACTGCAAATCATCAGCTTTCTAGTAACGACCACTCCCAGTAGCGAACTGATTGCTTACTGGGGTCCTGGCAATTTTTTTATTGTTACTATTTTTATGCCTTACTACAAATTTGAATGGAATACTCTGAAAAAAACATTTAATGAAGGGAAAAAAGATTTTTTTTTTTTTTTTTTTTTTATTCCTGACCATTTAAGTTATCAGGTGAGATGACTCTGAAAGCAAAGGGTAACTACTGAACTCTAGACTCCATGTAGCACACCTCTGAATGATGCACATTGCCTGAAATGTCAGCAAAAGTAGTGAAAACATGTATTTTGACCTATAAACTGCACTGCCAAAATACTGGAAAAGACTATATGCATTGCTAAATTGTTAGTACAACTTTGTGCACTTACAGTTAAATACATCAAGTTTTCAAAAGCTGTTACAAGTTGCTATTCATTCAGTTCCATGCCCTGTGTAACACTACACTCATAAGAAAACAAACATTTTAACGTGTGCTATTTTAGCTATATTTTAGCATTTAATTGAAACACATTTTTCTTTGGATCCAGATACAAGCTGCACAAGCTTGATAAAATTCTTCCAGCAAGCTACATCTTTTACATCTATCTAAGGTGGCATATGAATACTTGGACTTTTTGTTACTTTCATCTCTCAAGTATTCCAAAGAAGAAGCCTTAAGGTTCCAGCATGACCAAATATGGGGGTTATAAATTGTATTCCTACAAAATAGAATATGTAATTTAGTGGAATGTAATTGAATAACATGAAATTGAATCATAGGCATGCTTATATAACCCTTTAATATGTCCCTAGACATTGATTGATCTATAGAGATGAGAAGAGTTGGCTTGTTATTCAATTTCACATCCAGTAGAGATGCAGAGCCAAAATCATGCGTATTTTAGTATCCTTGTCTATTTTGGTTCAAATAAACATTTTATTGTGTAGCATCCACTTTTTCAAATTGCTGTAAACAGTACTGTTGCATTTTGATGTACACACACAGACTATGCTCTGATTCACTTCTGTACCTACTCTCTGTCCCTGCAAGTAGCATGGACTCATCCGCACCAGACTGAACACAACTTGACACCTCTGCAGCTCTACAAAGGCATCTTAGAATATGCTTATAGCCTAGCATACCCCACAGTGTATAGCCAATATTCATCAGCACTGAGATATGACACCCTTGGCATCCTCATTTCTTGGCTAGTTGCTGTGTCCCCAGGCCAGATGCTCAGAATGGAGCAGCATAAGGTGCAAAAGGAATCAAGGAGCTTGTGAACAAGAAGCACATATTCATAATTTTGCAGCTGGAAAATTTCCCATTAACCTAGCAACAGAGCCGGCCCAGGCCAGCATCCACCACATCGCAGAGCAGAGCTGTTTAAAATTTAAGAAGTCAAAGATAGTATACTTGTGCAGTTGGGTTAGAACCAACTGTCAGGACAGGTTACGTCATGAAGCTGTGTAGGAGCCCTACACAGTGAGGTGGCCCTGTAGTCAGGTGATCTGTGGTCCCTTTGATGGGGGTGTCACTCTAATCTCCCTTGCTCCTGCCCCATCTCCTGACCCCAGTGCTAACATCATACTGAGTACAGTGAGGGTGGTTAGGATACTGGAGAAGTGTCCGCCTGCCAGGTCACATCAGAATAATCTACAGGCCAGCCTGTACAACTGTCCTGCAGGTGTTGAAGGACCTGTCTGAAATTGTTCATACACAAGTTTCTGGGAAGGAACCAAGCTTTAAAGTGTAGACTGCTGCAGTGAGTGGGAGCTCATGCCTGGGAACAAGAAAAATGACAGCTGCCTTAGCTCTACATAAGTCACAAATGTCTGCTGATTTAGTGAAAGCCATATTATCAGCCAAGCAGCCCCATGTAGACGGCTCATTCTTCTATCATCTTGTTCTCTTCCATAGCACTTTTGTCTCCTCCAAAGCCAATCTATAGTAAACACACACAGCATGTCCTTGTATGTCTCAATCTGCTCCATTGCAATAAACACATCCAGTATGTCATTATACGTCTCAGATACCTGCTCTGTTTTCTACAGGGGCACTTGAAGCAAAATGCAAATTTTCATCCACTCACAAATCAGACCAGCCTGCAGAGAGGCCCTGAAGACAACTGGTATGGAATGGCCTATATCCACACTGTTTTATACTATAAAACAATATGGTTACAGAATTGTCTCTTGCTTGTGTTAAATCCCAAGCTGTCTGGGAATTTTTTGGGAGGCAGCCAGGGAAAACTCCAAGCCATTTCAGGACCTTTCTAACATTTTAATAGTACGGACAATCATGTTCTGTTCCCTGACAAGGTTCCCTGGTTAGGGTTAGCTAATTTCATGTGACATCAGTGGTGCCTGGTGTAAGAGGTCCAGAGCCCAATAAGCTTGCAATCAAGTGAGTATCTCCTAGGCATCCATCTGCAAACTTGCCATGTTTAACATTAGGGTGTAGGTGTCTAATTAGGGTCCAGTTATTGCATTTCTTTAGATCTTAATGAATCTAATGTGGTTACTGTTTCCGTGTCCACAGATGCTGCTGGTGGGAAGTCTTTTGCTCAGGCTGCTGCAAAGCTGCCTCTACATCCCCAGTGCCAAATCTTCTAGCACAGCAAAAGCTGGTGCACAGTCCCATTCAGACAACTAGGGAGGGCTTTCTGCCTGAAATATGCAACATGTCAGCAAAGAAAAAGTAGAGAATAGGCACCTTCAATCCCTGCTTCTGTGACAACTTAGAAGCAAAAAGGAGAAAAAAGAGTCAGACAAGCAGCTTCTTTGGGAGACCATTAGTGCCAGTCTCAGTCCTACTTGACACCGTTGCTGAGCCTCTAGGCATGACACACAGACACAGCACTTCAAGTTGCCTCCACGAAAAAGTAAAGGTAGCCCAGCTGGGCACTTCTCAGGGTAAAAATGCCCGGCATCCCAGCAGAATTTACTCCAACTACAAACTCATCTCACTGGCAATGAAGGCATAGTTGGCAGCATTTGCTGTAGCTGAGGAAAGAAGATGAGGGGCTTCTTCAGGTCCCCTTGTCTACACACTTTCATGTTTATGTCTGGGAACTCTTTTTGACATGATTTGTGTGTTATTTGCTATTACACGTTGTGTTTGGCTATGTACTGTTCATCTTATCTGCATGCTCTTGTTTTCCTATCTTGTTTTGCTTTTCAAAATTTGGTTTTGGTCTTTGACCTGGTTTTCCCTTTTGCTGTTTGAATAAACATGTTTGAACTCTTGTTTTTCAAAGTAATTCTAGGGCTCCTAAGGCTTCACCTCCTTGTATGACCAGCTGCAAGGCAGCACAGCCAGCTCCCGTGGAGTTCAGGGTCCAAAACTAGAAGACAGCATAAAGAGCAGAGAGAGGAACTCCAAAAGGATGAGAAAAACTTTCAGAAAAGGAGAAAGCAATGTAGTCCCAGGTAGACACTGTGTTTGTGAACTGAAAACTTTGCTTTGACATTTAGAGGTATCCTGTTCAGGTATGCCAGACCCCAAGATCTGAAGGTCACAACATTTGGTCAGACTAAAGGGAGAATGACCCTCTTTCTGTTCAAGGGAGGAAAAAGTTATGATTCCTCCCTGGTGAAATATATTAGTGAGAGAAGAAGGAATTTATCCACTGATCTTGGTTTGCCTAGTTCTTTCATGGCCGTAAGGGAATATTCCTAATTGTAGGTCTTAGCTTTCTTGCTGGCAAATCCAGAGTAACCGTAGAAGACAGGGCCTCATCTTTCCGATGTGCTTCATGGTCCCAGGGTATGCATGAGGCAGACAGGTTGGGATTAATAATCATATTACCAAATTCTGCAATGAAAACCCACAAACACCCTTCCAAAGTTTAATGTGGATGCAATTAGTTGGTCTGTGTCAGGATCCACTGTTTGCATGCCACGAGCCTTGGGAACCTGAGGTCCTATTCACTGCTACTAAAGCAGGATAGATACAGGTTTAAAACAGTGTAAAAGTACAGATTTACAATCCTAGAAACAAGGAAGAGGAAATGAAAGAATGGCAAGTGGTCCTTTAATCCAGAGTTTCTTAATCTGTAGGACATGGTTTACCAAGGCACTAACAAAAACACATGAACCATTCTCACCATAGACCTATATTCTGAAATGAGTCTTAAAAAGATGCTAATTAACTCTAAATAAGACCGATTCAGTTGAGATGTGTTGCTGCAGTCCTCTGCCTCTTATGGCAGGATCAACACTGACAGGTGCTTGTCTACTTACTGTGACACTGAATCATACCAAATTTAATGTAGAATCGTAGAAATGGATGTTTAGACTGATCTGCTGCTGGTGGAGGGGATCTTCTTCAGGTAACTGGGAGGCTGACCACACTCTGCTGATGCTACAGGTACCTCTCCTCAAAGTGACTAGACTCAGTGCTTCCAGAAGACTCGACTCTGCATACAGCTGCTTGACACAAAACACCTGGCTCCTTGACCTTCACTCCATTCTTATAGTTTAAAATATTCTCAGCCTTGCAGAAGTTTAATCCATTTCTCTCTAACAAATGAGAACCGAGGTTTACACGCAGCCTTGCAATTTCAGAAACACAAGTATACTTGTAGTATAATTTTATTGGTCAGTTTCATAGTAAGTTTTCTTACCAAATGCCGGTATGGAAAAAACAGACTTAGACAAGGGTCTAAAGAATGGAGTCAATAGTGTAGTCAAAGTTTAGCACAACTAAATTAAGTTTTCCTATTTATTTTTATTTGGTCAGTGTCCTATCTACTTCTTATCACTAAATCTAGTATAAACGGTTGAGTTTAGCCACTTTCTGATTTACCAGTGAGAAGAATGATAGGCATTTTTTTCATTTATCTTCATACCACTGAAGTACAACAGTTGTAAAATAGTCTTACAAGAGTCAGTCTCAGCTGTGAGGAGTCTGATCAGACAGAAAGTCCACAGCTCATTTCCCTCACCCTGCTTAAGTGTAAGTTTTTCCTCCATTTTGCTTGCAATGCAGTTAAATTAAGTTAACTGCAAGTTTCTGGAGAGAATTCAAGTCCAACAGATCCTTTATAAATTTGGAAATGGAAAGCATTTCACACTCTGTGTGAAAGTTGACTTTTGGCAGAATACTGGAATTGGCAGCAATTGAAAAGGTACACTAAAGTATTATGTATGAGATCACAGATTAGGATTACCACTAATGTGTTCCCTCCATCCCTCCTCCTGTTTCCTATCTTCTCATATCTGTGACAATCCAATCTACTCCCTTTGAAGAATTTTGTTGAGAAAAACAGGACTTATAGAAGACCACCAAATTATAGAAAATCACCAAAACCGCTTATATACCAAAGCTACCAAAGGTACTGTAGAACACATCAAGCTTTATAGTGGAATGGAGAGGCAAGGTGAAACAGTTACTCCAATAAAACCAGAAACAATTAGCTGATTGTTAGACACTTGAAAATGTCCTAGAGAATATGATACAGGACATATATCTGTCTTGTGGTAACATTTAGAGAATTAAAATGTAATGACTGGCTCAAAGTAACAGAACTAGCAAATGCAGTGGAAATGGTATTGAAGGATGTACAGATTTGCATTCAGAGACAGTCAAACTGACCCAATGTATGAAATGCAGTTTTTTGAAAGCCTCTAAACATTATAGACTGTTCCTCATGCAGAGAAATTGATTTACCAGTTCATGATTGTGAAATCTCCCAATGTCACAGGTGCCTCCAGCTTGGACCCTTAGCCAGAAGATGAAAAGATGAGTATTGAATAAGCATTTAGGGTGAAAAACAGAGGCTTACTGCCTTGAGAAGGAGGATGACACGAAGGAAAACAAGATTATTGTTAAATGTATTTCAGTTTCCTGGCATCATCCAATTTTAAATGGCCTAACAGAGACTGAATCTTCAAAAACAAAGAAAATTATTAGAGCAAACTTGGAAAAATGATGACTCCACTGACAAGATGAACAACCCCTCTGTGCCGGTTTTGGCTGGGATAGAGTTAATTTTCTTCAAAGCAGCTAGTATGGGGCTATGTTTTGGATTTGTGCTGGAAACAGTGTTAATAATATGGGGATGTTTTCATTATTGCTGAGCAGTGCTTACACAAAGTCAAGGCCTTTTCTGCTTCTCACACCACTCCCCCAGCGAGTAGGCTGGTGGTGCACAAGAAGCTGGGAGGGGACACAGCTGGAACAGCTGACCCCAACTGACCAAAGGGATATTCCATACCATATGATGTCAGGCTCACTAATATAAAAACTGGGGGAAGAAGAAGGAAGGGGGGGACGTTTGGAGTGATGGTGTTTGTCTTCCCAAGTAACCGTTATGCATGATGGAGCCCTGCTTTCCTGGAGATGGCTGAACACCTGCCTGCCGATGGGAAGTAGTGAATGAATTCCTTGTTTTGCTTTGCTTGCGTGCGCGGCTTTGCTTTACTTATTAAACTGTCTTTATCTCAACCCACGAGTTTTATCACTTTTATTCTTCTGATTCTCTCTGCCATCCCACCGGGGGGAGTGAGCGAGCGGCTGTGTGGTGCTTAGTTGCTGGCTGGGATTAAACCACGACACCCTCAAACTGTGATGGGCATGAGCCCAGCCCAGTGACAAAGAAAATAAGAATTCATGGATTAATCTATCTCTTCATGTAGGGAGAATAAGAAAGTAAAACAAAACAAAAAATGACTACCATGCCAGAAAGCTAGAGCAGAAGACCTCCTCAAAGCAAATACTAACTTCTCTATACTCACTTGCCAAAATGACTTCCAGCTCTAGCCTGAAGCAAACTAGATCATTGTCTTTTAAAGTCTGCTTAGGTGATAACCTAATCATAAAATGACGCGAGATCGTACCCACATGTACAGTGAAATTTCAGTTGGGCACTTTTTGTCTTTCGCTGATGGTCATCTGGAGGAATCATGGCCAAAACCATAGTTTCACTAGAACTGAGCGTATCTAGCAGAGTGTATCTACAGATTTTCTGAAGAGACACTTCCCAGAAAGAGCTCTGGTTTTCAACAGGTTACGTCAGAGTCATAAATTTAAAAGATGTAGTTAAATATTTGCTGTGGGAACGGTAGGATTATAAAAAATATGTGCTGTCCAAAAAACAAAACTACAAGGGATGGACTAAGACTCTCCTTTTCCATAGTTTTGTTTAGTAAGCAGGAGTTGTTTTCTTTTAGTCTGCTTACAGTGCTACAAAATGAGGGCATGTGTTCTCCCCTGTACCATAAAGAAAGCTTGATAAATAATTTGTTCTTTTACAGGAGCCACTGTGACATGTGAACCCTGACAAATACATAGAAATCTAGATACTTCTGAGGAAACAGGAATTACCTTATCTGCACGACAGGTGTGATGATGCCATTGTTCTACCAATTTATATGATGTTGAAAACCAAATCAAATTAAAAAAAATGATTGAAGAAGCAGTTTAAAAGTAACTAATCACTCAGTATTCATCAGAAAAATTATACATAATTTCAAACTTGTTATCTGTTTTTTCTGGTTTAGTTTCTTTTTGCACACCAACCATTTGCAGTAACATTTCTATGATGGAACCAGGGTGTTAACCAAACACCTTGTTTTCTGAAATCTCCCTCGTGATAAAGAAATATTATTTTACAGTCTGCCAAGATAAAACCTACTTTAAAAAATGCTTTTAAAACTTTAGACATATCTGTACAAGCCTATGAGGTTTTCTTCACAGCTTTCTCTAAAGCTTAACATAGACCATACATGACCAAAAACATAGAATGCTGCAATTGAAACTGTGGTCTTTTCATAATCCTGTGCAATGCTCAGCACTAACAATTCACAAATCTTGTGATCCAGACTTCTCAGAGGCTTTGCTGTAGAAGTGTATCCTCTGCAACACAGGCACCAGGCATGATGAAATCAGAGATAATGGTGGGTCTTAGTTCTGATTTTTTACACATACATTTCATTCTTTCAGTCAGTGAAAGCAAAACACTGACTGTCTGTTTAATAACATAGTACCACTACCGTGGTTGATAATGGAATGAAAATTGTTACCTGCAGATTGTCAGCTCAAAAGGAGCGATAGATTGTTGCTGTTGATTAAAATTTACCATTTACAATGATGATCATGGTTATGATCGAATGATTACTTGTTGACATATAAAATGAGTCACTGTCATCAGTTCTTTACATGTGAAATAGATGTTCATGTGGTACTATAGATAAAATTCACCTTTGCAACTGATATTATTAACTGGATCCATTTTGACAGCCTGAGCAAATGACTAAAGACAAAAGAAATGAGAAGATGCTATCCTTTCACATCTAGTCTTAATCGCTCCAGAAAAAAAAAACAAAACAAAATAACCCACGTAAGACAGGAAATTTGCACTGCCAGCGTCCATGTTACACTTACTCTGACTATGAAAAGAAGGCCATCTGACGCTTTTATGTGGAAATAGAAATATACTTTTCAAACACTTGTCTTTCTTTGGTACCTACAATTATCTACAACTCCCATTAAATGCTTAAAGATCTCATTATCATCCACAAATGAGCCATATAGAGCCTTGACCTACCCTGTGCTTGCAGAAGTGAAGCTCTATTCAGGACAGAAGGAACATGTGATCAAATCCTGCATTATCTATCTCCATCTCTGAAAAATCTGTAAATCCTTAATAAATAAAAAGTGTTAAGCTGTAACAAATGATTGAGGCTTCATCTCTGCATTGTAATTGGTTATGTTTTGCTTCTGTTTTTGTAACAAACTTTGCTTCTGTTTTTGCAATGCTCCAATTGCTTGTATGACCAAAGAAAAGCAGGAGCAAAAGAAGCTGGGAGAAGTGCTGGATTAATTTAACATATCTTTGTCAGCACAAATGCAGAGAATAGAGTATTTTAACTGAGCAAGAGAATCTAGAAATATCTAGAACTGGGTTATACAACGCTGAAAATGTCACCTCCACTTGGTTCATCTCACTTCTCTTCAGCAAGACTCGCCAGCAGCTTAGCTCCTCCATATCAGCTAAGAGAGAAGAGCTTATAATTGGCTACAAGCGTTCATATTCACTCCTTCACCTTGGAGAAAATGAACTGCTGTCAGCAATTTAAGGTGGTTATCAATTCCCTGGGTAGAGGAAAATCCTGCAGCTACTAATCATAGGTTGTCCTCACTTGTCAATGTGACAGCTGCTGCTAACCTGAGAGGGAGAACTGCTGCCACATGATATTTGACCAACCTACTGTAAACCCTTCCAGGGCCACCAGAAAGGTACTGGCTTGCAGTTTGAGAAATAATTGTTAAAAAGAACAGCTTGTCATTATACCTAGAGCCACCTTTGGGAAAAGGTAGTTCTGCATGTCTGAAAGAGGTTTGGTATTGGAGCTGGGACGCACACAGAGAGGTTAAAGTTAAGCAAGCTGCTAGAAAAGTAGTTTTGCTCAGCATTGGCTTCAGCTCTCACACATCTGCTCTATAACTCACCAGCTTGGTACTGTTGGCCTTTAGAAAGACCAGTGCCTGGACAGAAATCAAGAGGAATATTCCTAAATACTTTTGAGGATCTGGGTACTTTTTAATTTATCAAGACCTCTATCGCTGTAGTCTCATCTGGGACACCCAGGGACAAGAAATACCTGACGTTAAAGCTTTTTTTATGAATATTGTTGGAGATTCATTGTCAAAACCCCATCTATTTTTATTTTAACTCTTAAAATCTGTAACTTTATAATAAAGTGCTGTTTTCTAATTAGCTTATTAAAGAAAGTATTCACAAATAAGAGCAGTTCAAATTCAAGTGTTTAAATCTTTAAGCATGTTCTTTTATGCACAATTTGCAATATGCAGAATTTCAGGCAAACGTACACAAGATGGTTGTGCATCAATCACAACAGCACATAGAGCAGGGTTAGCTAGTCAGAGACAAATTAAAGGGCAACAAGTAAGAACAAATCGTATGCTCAGATACTCAACTTTATGCACATAATTACTGTGATTTTGTCTGTATATCACAGATAGTTTTAGATTTTTTGATTTGTCTGAAAGTGTAGTACTTATAATAGAGACATAAAATATCATCTGAACCAAACAGAATTTCTGAGTATGAAAGCAGTGATTCAGATACAGTTCATTGACCTCATTCATTTTAATTATAAGCCAGTCCAAAATTATATCCTTTTTTATTACACTATAATGACTTCTTTAATTTGCCAGAAGTACAAAAAATGAGCAAAAGTTAGATCAGAAAATCTTACTGCAGAACTTTGCAATTTTCGTACAAAATATGACTGCAAAATATTGTTCTAATAGTAATTTGTATCAAAGAGCTATTTTACGGTTTTGAAATTGGTAGGAACTTTGATAGTTCTGAAATGAAAAGTCTTTGGTAATTTTTAAAACACTGTTTCCTTTCCCTTGATTCATTTATTTAGGGTTTCTCTGTTGAGTTCTTAAAACTCAAGCACCTAGCCTATGTCGAACATTTCATTTGTATCATAGTTAAGTAAGCTTAGAAATTATGAGTTAATGGCGTACTTCGGTCCTGCCACCCCTCACTGGAGGCAGAAGGATGTCTGCAAATGCTTGAGCTCAAAAACAGGAGATTGAACAGTTGCAGGTGTCTGCCCAAGGAGCAGGGCTCGCAAGGACCACCAGGGTAGCCCTGGCAGCATCTCAGAAGTACAAGAGGGTCTGTGAAGCAGCTGTGTTCCCACCGGGTGAAATCCTCTCCCTGTGGTTTCCCTGATGTACTATTCCAGGTACTAAATGAAATCTGGCACACCCTGTTCTCTGCACTGGCAGCAGGCTCAGCTTGGAAAGGAGCATCTCTTGGCTGCCTTTTGGCTCCAGATTCCATCTTCTGCAAATTTGCAGGATCTTGCCAAAGGATCATTAGAGTCATTTTTGTCATTTAGGGCTTGTAGGAGGAAAAAGGCACAATCTTAACACCTACGTAAAAAAGTCTCACATTTTTTTAAAGAAGTGAAGATCTGAAAGCAAGTATTCAAACCTTAAGAAATCTGTAATGAAGCTTGGAAATGCATCATTAGCACTGCCCTTTTATACATACACATATTTGAGCTACATGGAAATCTTACACATAGATATTTGCCTGTTCAGCTCTTTCTTCCATGGATCTGCAGTGTCGCAAGGCAAGCAAGCAGAATTAGACCATGTCTACACTGTTCCCATGACCACAATAAGGAGGCCCCAGGCTGCAGTGCCTTATTTGTGTCTGCAGTTCCCTTAGTTTGCCACAGGTATGTTCCTGCTTTATCGAGAATGAAGTTCTCAAGGATGTGACTACAGTCATGCCAGCTCTTATATCTCCTTTGAAAGACTGTTACTCCTTCACAGACTACAGGGCCTGTAGGACCACTGCCTGCTGCCATCTTACAGCATCTGCACTGTACTCAATGCATGACAACAAGCTACAGCTTGTGAGGTTGACAAAGGACAACAGAGGTAGCAAAAAGCTCCAGGTATCTCCAGATTCAAGGACAGTAAAACCCATCACTCTGGATAGTTGCTGGAGGCCATTTGGCTACTGGATCTCCTAGACTGCACTCTTCAAATGTTGTGCCAGCACCAGCTGAATCTCTGCTGTTTTCTGATGCACTAAAAGCATGGCAGATGCCACCATGAAACTCAGTTTTGCCAAGTCTTAATAATTCTGGGCATGCATCAGGAGCCCCTCCTGGTGATTTACATTCATGTGTTGCTAATTTCTGGATGCAAAAGATTACCTTCATGGGTCTATCTCAGAAACTGCTCAGTGTTGGAGATGCATCACACCTCTTTCTGTTTTCCATTTCACAGTCCAGAAATGTATGGGCATTTCTCCTTGGAAGCTGTTTCTGCCAGACTCCTATAGATCCATGGCACAGCAATCTGGTGTTAGTAAATCTGTTGTGGCTGTGGATGTAATGAAAGTCTGCAGGCCGCCACCATCTGCTGCTTTCCTGTCTCGTGAAAGTCTACACCATCCTGGACATCTTTGCTGTATTCAGGGGGAATAGCACAGTCAGCTGTTTTAGGTAGGATGTGAGGATGACGTTTTTCCCCAGCCGGTGTTCCCTGGGCAAAGCCAGCACTTAATACAATCACGTGGGCTGCTGATCCATCACATTCCACAGTCACTGAGGTCCCACAGGCAATTCATGCACATAAGAGTGAGCCAGGTACACATCTACTGCAGGTTTCAGAATTACTGTACTTCCTTCTCAAAAAGAAAGAACACACTCATCTCAATGAAATTGATATCTGTGATGTGTAAGTGCTCATCCACAAAGCGCAGATGGTCGTAACCTCTTCTGCCAGCTGTATGCAACTCTGTCCTCGTGACTCCAGTGTCCATGGGGAGTTCAGCTACATAACTACATCTGAATGGCAATTGAGGTACTAGGGAGCCTGATATGCCCTTTCTATGAAATGTCCTTTCTATGAAAATGCTGTCACATTCACTGCAATTTAACGAGCCTGTACAATTAGGATGGGGAGTTCTTTTCTAGCCTAAGTGGCTGCAGAAGTAGAAATATTTAGCTTGTTCTTTTACAAATCCTCAACACACACACAGCTTCATCCTACCTCATTGTGCAGCCTTATCTGGGAGCAGTTTCTCATTCATCTCTAACTCGTTCTTGTCCCTTCTTGTCAGCAGTCTTCAAAAATGTTTCTAATTCAGAAACCCTAGACGCTTTAAGCGGGGAAAGTCCAGCTGGTGAGTTACTCAGATTTTGTGTGGGAGTGCCTCCAGAGTTTTCTCCTCCAGTGGGTGCTTCCAGTCCACCCTCAGGAGCATTTCAGAGACTGTGCGACACGGAAAATTAGGCTTTGTCGTCTAGAGTGCTGCAAAGAATAGGGTTGTGTAAATACAAGCAGATGTCTGCCCAGTGGTGTAGACCTCCGCCTGTTGTGAAGCTCAGTGCTGATAGTGCTGTGATTCAAATGGAATGAGGTAGAAGTCCTTCAGAGCAGTGGTTGAGAAGCTGTTGCTGTGCAAGGGCCCATCTCATTGTGCCGGGTCACGGCCCGCAGGGCTGTACCAACTTACATAGAGACTCTCTGACATGCAGGGAAGGAGTCCCTTTCTTTCCCATTTCTAATACTTAGCTCAGCACTTAACGTGTCCACTTCGGGCATGCATTTGCTTTGCAACTTGCACATTTTGCAAGACAAAGAAAAATGTAAAGCACTCAGCACAACAAATTGCTTTCTTAAAGTTTTATTTTCAGATATTTCTCAGGCTTCCATCTGTTGATCTGCATTACCTCCAATTATCTTGATCCTCCATCTGGTGGCCAGACTTTCTGCTCAAACGTTCTTCACACTCTCCAACTAATGCTTGGAGAAGAATTGTAATTCCACACAGATTTTCACCTGAATTTTCAAATCTGAATTTTTTCCTGAATTTTTGCATAGGCACTGAACCATAGCTCTGGGGAATCTTTCAGGTTTGCTAGTAAAGCTTTAAAATTTGAAGATAACCAAAAGTTTTCATAAGATTTTAATCTGAATCCAAAAACAAAAATCAAGGAGGAAATCATAGTTTAAAAATTAGCATTACATACTCTATTATCTTTCTTTTTCTTGCTTTCAGGTCTGCATACATAAAAAAAGCAGGTGTACTTGTTTCAGTACAATCTATTTAAATTTTCAGCTGTAGCAGGTGACAATAACATTTTCTCAAGTTTTTTAATACAGTTTGACAGGTAAGACTATGAAAGCAGTAGTTTGTTATTTTATATTTATGAACCAAGTTGAGATTCTATAATATCCTGTCCTGACATGATCTATTGTTGTACTCTTATTTCCTGCCCCTGTTATCTGACTGCTGCTGGAAATTTTACCCATAGGTGCTGATGCGTTGCCTTTGAATATAATCATGTATTGTTGCCTGTTTTCTCGGTTTGATTTATTTTGCGTGATAAATGGACATCTTGAGGCAGTCATCAGACTTTAATTTGACTGAACAGATCGTATCTGAAAATCACAATTTTCCTAGAGCACTGTTGAAGAGCAGCCAGTAATTTCACATTTAGCCATATATTGTTGGCTGTTTATTGGTTCTCTGCAATATGCACTACAATGCTTTTTCTAGTACTTACAGCACCACTCACCTATATTACTATTAATGCTTCATAAGCAGCAACAGGAAAAAAATATATTTACCCACAGAGCTTGTGATACTGGGGAAAACATAGAAATGCAACACTATTACCTGTACACGTCAAACAATATATTAAGTTGCTTTACATACAGTTAAAACTAAAAATTCCTTTATGGGTGCTTCTTTCACCATTTTTTTTTCCTCAAAGCCTCTGGAGAGCCTCAAATTTGAGAAGCTTTATATTTTCCTTTGCAAAGCTTTTTAACATAGCTGCATATAGGTCTTGTTCTGCTGTTACATTGATGTATCGGTGTCAAGAGATTCACTTCTGATTTATAAGACTGGAAAGATTCTATCTCTTTCCTCTCCTCATTGCTGTCTTTGTTTTCCCTTGCCTTTCTTTCAGCTCATACAGCCCACACCGATTTGGCTGGAGCACTTCCTCTTGTGTTTCATAGATTCCTTGAGTTTAAGGACTAGTAAATAAACTCATCCAAGCTCCTGTACAACAGAGACCACAGGATATTGGCCTCCGCTGAGCCCAATAACTTGCATCTGGCTGAAAAATATCTTTCAGGAAGCACTTAGTCTCGCTTTGAAGGCAGCGAAAGAGGGAGGCTTGCCAACCAGCCTGCATTTTCCCATACTCTCAGTTTTCCATCTTACAGACAATGTCATATGAAATTATATCTTTCCTTACTTTTGGCTACTGTTAATTGTTAAGCACATGTAGAGTTCTAGTAAAGGTGATATACAAAAAAGGAGCTGGATCCCAAAAACCTTTCTTATTGCAACAATCCCATCAACTACAGCAGCAGCTGATTTTAACGGAATTTGCTTACTTTAAGAAAGCAAAGTTTTCTGCCTGAGTTCTGCTACAACAGAATAAGCATGGTCAGCTTTCATGAAAAACTTTCAAAAGGCCAGAATCTCTTTGCTGTTTTCAAAGAAACACCACCAGAGTGCTCTTCCCTCCGCCGTAAGTAAGCCCAGTACCGCCGCAGGCTTTACACTCTGGGGAACATGGGGCTGCATTCATCCACTCCTCTGCTGGGACGTGTAGGACTCCAAGGGGACAGGAAGGAGCCCGGGTTGTACATTTTTTCTCTAACTCTAATGCTCAGCACAGCAAGGCATCTTTTGTGCCATTTGATTCATCTCAGAAAGGATATGTGTGAACTGAGACAACGCTTCTGTGTGGCAATCCCTCTGTACTGTTGAAACTCCAAGTCAGCCTCTATATGGGAAGTTTAAAACTTGTACCATCCTTACAGAGGTTTTGAGCCCTAAAAACTAGATTCTTTGAAATTTGAACCTTTGTACCTACCCGGTACTCTTTCTAGTACTGTGAGTTAAAAAGCAAGAATTTATTGTAGTCCTTGAAAGTCCAAATCCCTTGCTAGGTCCATTCTATAGTAGCTGATTCTTCACATAGTTTTCTGTTCAACTACTTATGCACCATTTTTCTGGTAAACATATTTATTTTTCTTACAAATGCAGGGAAAAATTCTAGCATTTTCTAGCACATTCAAGGGAAAATACGTTTTTACAGAAAAATATTTCTTGAGTTATTTTGTGTGCACCTCGTTCTGAAGAAAGCCCTGGAACACGGTGTCACCTGTCAAAATCCATGAATTTCTAGATCCGCTAAATTAATTTAAAACTATATAAAGAATGAAAAAACAATTGTATGACCTGCTGCCGCAATAGATAGATAGATCTTCAGAGAAAAACATTTGTGGTCATGCCCTGCTTTGAAAAAATCATGGGGTGCTGTCGGGAAGTAATTTTCACTACTCATGCTTACAAGTCAGCAAAGCAAAGTAAAATGGTGATGATAACAACTAGGTACCATATCCATGCTGAGCCTCTTTACGGAAGTAACTTTCAAAGATATATATGGAACAAAATACCTGTTGAAAGTATGTTAAAGTATTTTAATGGAAGTTTTTAATAGCATACATCTTTTGTAGTTTGGCCTGTACTTCATATTTGCTCAGACTCTCACTGCAATCCCTTCTGCAGTTGCCTTATGTTATATGGGGTGGCTGAAAAGCACAGGATGTAATTATAAGAAAATCTGTTTGGAAGGTGGACTGACTAACTTGATATGTCAAAAGGTCCCTCTGCTAACATATTATATCACATTCGTATAAAGCTGCCTCATATATGGTAGGCCAAATCATACATTTTAAATTGCTTATAGCTTCTTGTGGAAAATACTTTTATTTTATTTGGAGCAAAACCTCAAATGCTGGTTCTGTTGTATCAAGGCCTGCTGCTGTCAGTCACTGGCATTAATTCAGTGGCAGAGAGACTGAACTGATGAGAAAGTTCCAGAATATCGCTCCATCTTCCAAAAATGTGTTCAAAACAACATCATGTACTTTTCAGCTGTAACCTCTCCTTCCTCTCTTCCTGGCACCAAGCGAGGGAGATACAGAGGTTTGCTGGAAGAACCAGAGCAAACATGCACTAGAGCGCCTGATAGCACAGCATGCCAAGTTACATACTGCACTGGTAAAAGTCCACCGGTATTCTGAGAAATAGGAAACAACACAAACTTTACCCTAAAAATCTCTGTTCTTTGGAGGCAAACAAAGTTTGACTGTCTGCCCAGCCTTCTGTGAATAATCTATACTTAGTACTCTTTAAGGAAAACTTGGCTTGACTTAAACACGGTCTCCAGTGAATATCAAACTAATAATGAGCGCACCTTCCGTAAGCTGTTGTAAATTCTTGTATAATTCACCATGTGGCTGGGCTCGGACCTGCCTCAAGCCTGGCTTTGCAAGGTGGGCAGGAGGAACGGTACGTCGTCCAGTGCTGTGAGACACACTCAGGACTAAAGGCCTGTCTCAGCAGGAGTGTCAGCCCAGAGTACAAGGCCAGCCCAGTGCCTAACTGAATACTCATCCATACCGGCAAAGCCTTCCAGTTCAAACTGAGCTGTACTCGAGGTGATGCTTATGCTATCGGGCTGGGGGACAGTTTGCAACTCCTGTGCTGCTGGTGCTCATGAGGAGTGGGAGAGCTCCTCTGGTCCCTCTGCTCATACTGACACTTTCTGCACCCCGGACCAGTTTTGCCTGTCTCTCTCTCTGCTCTCTCTGAATTCCTGTGAGTTAAACCCTGTGGGTATTGTTCAAGTGTGGTAATTTAAGCTGACCGGGGCAGTGAAGTCAAGCCCTAAAAGAAGATAA
>NW_009198892.1:0-2443 GCF_000690835.1 Fulmarus glacialis | reverse complement strand
CTGAACCACATTTAGGAGGAGCACAGCAACAGGAATAAACTGGTTCATCCTACTTTATATTTCCAGCCAAGGTATTCAGCTGCCTTGACATGTAATAGCTCAACAGTAAATTTCCTTCATTGAAAGGTAATGCTGGAGTTGTCTTAAAAAGATCTGTGTCAGCAGCTCCTTGTTTCAAGCCTTCGTATTAAAAAACATTATGAATGCTATTTTATGCCTGTATGTTCAAGCCAAGCATTTTATGGTGTTTAAAAATTAATATGAATTGAAAAGTCTTTGATAGTGCAAACCTCAGCATTCTGGATTTCCTTTTTCGCTCCTTTACATGAGTTGCCAAAATATTTGTTAACCAGCTGCAACCTTTACCCTAGTTTCACTGGGTACTAAAATAGTCTGTTGTGCTGTAGATGTGTTTCTCTGCTTTTAGTTTGCTGTTCACGTATACTACAGTGTGTAGTAACCAACAGCCTTTTGTGGGGCAAAGGTAACCTGTGGAGTACAGCAAAAACAGCACGAGGAAAATGTTGAAAGATTAATCCTACGTACAAGCAACATCCTCTGACATTTAGGCAAACCTGAGTTCAGATTTCTGAACTGAACACTCATGATCATGAGTCACATCTAAAACATTTTCTATCCAATCTCTTTTTTATTCCCTATAAACTCTCCATACTCTGATTTAATGTATAAGCAAGGAATTTTAATGTGTCTTAAGATAAAATGCTTCAGGACCTCAACACAGGTATGAGAAAATGAATTATGTTGATTTTGCCTTCTGTAATGCAGCTTGGAACAGTTTAAATCCTCCTGAAAATAGGCAAAACAAGCTAGAATAGTTTTCTTAGTATGCATTAGTAATAAACAGGCCAAATGCTAATTCAACTAAAATCCCTCTGATCAGGCAAACTGAAAAAAAGACTTCAGGGCATAGTCCTGTAACAATAATTTGCAATATGCAGCACCTTTTGTCTAAGGCTTTTATAAATATTAAAACCCAGAATGTAATAAGTCATTGTAGACTTGACTAAAAGGAGTATTTACCCTTAGACAGTCAAGGTCACAGTCACAATTTCAGAATTCAGGACTATTCCCTTATTCAACTGCCATGTCCCAAAAGATTGGTAAGAAAAGGAGCCATTGCAGACTGCTCAAAGGTAACAATAATAGGCTGCATCAGGCTGCAGAATAAATGATCTGCACCATTCTGATTAGCCTGCAGATTGGGAAGGCATTGAGCATCAATGTATGGCAAATTCCTAATTACATTGTGCCTCATGCAAGGCTCTTTGTTTTGGTGGCTGAAAGCTGTATTTTAGGCTTTTTTCTCTATTTTAGGCTTTTTAATCTATTTTTCATAGAAAAACAGGATGGGATATGCCTCAAAAACATACTGTTTTAAGGATGTGTATGTTCTGGGATTCCTAGCAACATGAAGAATCCCAAACCTCTGTGGATTTTAACGGCTTAACCAGGTCTGTTGATACTGGATTTAAACTTGAGAAAGAAGACATCTCTGCTGCTAGAAACACTGGGAAAGTTCTGTCCTTAATTTATTTACTATTGTACAGAAACTCTCCCATTTCCATTATGCCTATGCATGTGCAAGGCTTTTAAAAACACAATATTGTAGAAACAAATTTTTCTCTTGATGTACTCTCTTTGTATTTATGTATTCTTACACATACAAACTAAATGCTGAAAAGTCACACATACATATGTACAACTTAATTATTCGTAAATAAAAGTGACATTTTAAAACTTCACCATAAGATTGAAATCAGCAAGTTGCCAGGGGAAAGCAAAATACTCTGCAGAAAGTGAAAAAAAAAACCCACCCTTCTTCCCCAGCCTTATGCCCAGATGTCAAAGAAAAGAAAGATGGATTTCAGGCAAGCTTTCATCAGGAAAGTTTTTCTTAGGTATAGACATGCCAATCTTCTACATTCATAAAATATATGTGTTTTGAGGGGATAAAATATCCACTCTTTGACTGATAGGAGAGTACAATTGGCAAAGGTTTGAATGGTTATGTTTAAAGCATTGAGGTGGACTGTTTCTGTGGACAGGAGGTATGTTCTGATATCTGTTATATGTCTATCAAAATAGAGTTATTTTCGGACTTGTGCAAGAACAGAAGTACAGAATCTATAGTCCAAACACACTATGCAATTGTTATCTCCAATTTCTTCAATTTCATTAAGAAGCTTTAGAATCCTATTGCAAACCATTAGTCTTATTTTCGTTATCATGTCATGTATTCACAGTATTAATGAATGCATAGAAGTAAAGGAAATACTGTAAGGGTTCTGAAAGAAATAAGTGTATACTTGTGCATGTCTCACAGTTCTGCCTAGCTTATTGACTTTGATTTTCTTTAGTTGGTGGGGATGGGGATTCTTTGGTAGAATGAGTTCACTGTTTTCATAGAATCATAGAATCATAG
>NW_009198891.1:6245-6623 GCF_000690835.1 Fulmarus glacialis | reverse complement strand
AGAAGAAGTGGAACAAGGTCAGCGACAAGCACCCCGAGTACTGGGACACCGCCATCCTCTTCACCAAGCAGGTGGGTGCAGGGGGGATGACCCAGAGGGGCTGTCCCCAATTTCAAGGAGCCCTGCACCGTGCTAAGGCCTCCTGCCACCTGCGCCCCACCTCTGGTGCACTCTGGAGGAGGTTGCACTTGTGACCGATCCCCCTTTCCCAAGGGACCCTCCATCCTCAGATGCCGGGGCGGGGGGAGCAGAGGTGTGGAGCAAGCCTCCTTGAGCTGTCCTCTGGGCAGGTTTTTAGCCCTGCCAGGGGGGTGAGCGAGGCCAGGAGGTTTGCAAAGGCAGATTGTCCCCACGGGCAGAAACCTGCCACTCCATCCC
>NW_009198891.1:3764-6174 GCF_000690835.1 Fulmarus glacialis | reverse complement strand
CAGCCAGTGCCCGACAGCTCCGGCACACAGCGGCCGCCACCCCAAAACGTGGGGTCCGAGCCCAGAAGAGGAGGAGCGCGGCCCCGCTTCCCCCTCCCCGGCTGGGAACAGCTCACCGTGCCACCTGCCAAGAAAAAACCTCTCCCCGCTTCCTCTGACTCACGGTCCTCCTGAGAACCTGGAGCTCTCCTCCGCGTGCTGGCTGCTCCGCGTGGACCCAGTTCAGGGCTGGAAGAAAAGCACCAGAGATACAGCCAGGGCTTGCAGCCCTTTTTTTGGGGTGGAGGCCAGAGTCTCCCCCACCACTGCCGTGAGCTGGCCGCATCCCTGCGGTAGGAGAGGGGCAGCAGCCTTTTGCTCGCCTTTGGCTACGCGGGGTGCGGGGTGATTGCTGTGCCAGGATGAGCTCTCCATCCTCCCATCCTGATAAACTGGGTGACACCGAAGTGGTGACACTGCTGCCAGAGCCTCCCCCAAAATGCTTCTCCTCTTCCCTGATGTCCTGTCTCAGCGTTGACGTCGGTGCCGTGCCTGGCTGGGGTGTTACAGCCTGCACCCCCAAGTTGTTAATGGGAAGGGAGAAGGACGAGCCCAGCTTGAATGGGACTGTCCCTTGTGTTTTCTCCTTCCCCCATCCCTGCCCAGATGTCTTTGGATTAGGGAGAGGTCGGGAACTCCCCTCAACAGCCAGGAGACCATTCCCAAAACATCTTTCCAGGTCAAGCACTGGTGGGTGGGAAGGATAGAGCATCCAGCTCGGTTCAGCCGCCCCTAGCCTGGGGTCAGCGCGGGCTGATGATGGCCTGGAGCAGGAACGGTGTTGGATGTGTGAGACCTCGTCCCACCCGTTCTCCCTGTCCCCCCTGCCCCGGGCAGGGGCCGTGTCCTCCGGCCGGCTGTAAATCCTGCCGGAGCACAAGCAGGGTTGAACCCCAGCCTGCTGGAGCAGCTCCTGCCTGCGCGGGGCGGCTGCAAAGAGGAGGAAGCCTGCTGACACCCCTGCGGGGACAAGCCAGCTCCATCTCTGGTGGAAACCCGGTGAGGTCACCGGAGCTGCACATGGGATGGATTCGGTCCCAGAGATTCAAAAGCTGCGGATCACGGCCGGGCTGCATTTTTTACACATTGCTAAACCATCTATTCCCGAAATCCCAAAGCAAGCTCGGTGCAAAGGCACACGATCGAGGAGACATCTGCCTTCCTTGAGTGCATCCATCAGTGGTCCCCTGACACCCCGGAGCTTATCTCCTTGCCAAAAAGCTGTTACATAAGCCCCCGACTTAAATTTCATCTCAAGCCTGGTTGATAGGCAGTTTCCAGTTGTGTCAACGAGTTGCTGATGAATGGGGCTGGCCTCTCCCGCTCGGCTTTGCTCCCTCCCGACGTCGGTCATGCTGGATTGCGGATTTGCCTTTGGGGAGCTCGGTCCCGTTCAGCTGGTGCGTGCAGATCTGTCAGCAACCACAGCAGTGGGACCTTCACCTTCCTACCTGAGCCGGTGCTTGTTGGAGGGTCCTGCAGAGCATCCTTGGAAATTGCATCGCATACCACGGCAAAGGGCTTGGCCAAGCTTCCCACCCATCCTGAACCTTGACGTCCCCCCAGCAAAGGTTTGCTGAACATCTTTGGCCTGCTGTAAAACCCAAGGGACGTTGCACCAAGGAACATCAGGCTATAGCCTAGAGTGCAGCAGATGTCACGGGGCAATTTGGAAACCCACACTCTGTAGCTCAAGGCTCAGCTTTTCGGGGTTGCTTTGGACACACATGGGAAGCCTCCACGGTTGGGAGAGTGCATATGACCTGATGTCTGAGTAGGCGAATTAATGCAATAGCCACAAGGATCCTCCTCAACTGACCTGCAGAACATCTCGAGAAGTTCACAAGGGGATGAAGAAGTGCCCACAGATGAAGGTCAGGCTGCCAGGAGAGCGCTGATGGTGCATCAGGCAGGTTGCTTGCAGCCCCTCGGCGTGGTGCAAGGGGCATCGGGTGTCCTCCCGTTATTTGGGCTGGCAGCGGAGGATATCGGTGACGGTGAGCGCACCGTGCAAAGGCAGAGCTGGCCCTTTGCATGCCGCTTTCCCACCTTAAACTTCCCGCATTTCTCTCTCCCCCCCTCCTTAGCTCCATCCTTGCGCTGCCGCTTGCATTGCCTTCCCTCCTGAGCAGGCTGCATCCTGGAGGAGGTGTTTTGGGGGGGTCAGGACCCCTCATTAGAGCCCAGGGATGCTGTCCAGCTGTTCAAAGCGGGCTGTCCCTAGGAAGCTGTGGTTGGGGGGGTTAGGAAAACTCTGTTAAGAGCTGCTCGTTCGTGTATCCCCGCAGCCGGCCGGTGAGGTTGAGAGCAAGAAGTGGGTCAGTGTGTCAGTGCAGGTGTTGGGCCGGGAGCCAAAAGCTCGTCGTGCCAG
>NW_009198891.1:2400-3628 GCF_000690835.1 Fulmarus glacialis | reverse complement strand
CCCCGTGATGCTGTGTCGCCCCCCCCCGAGTCCCACCTTCACCCCCAAACCCCCAGCGCTGGGACTGCCACAGGGGAGAGCACGGGCAGGGGGGTTTGGGCAAGCTGCATCCCTGGATTAGCTCAGCGTGGCGATGGCACTGGCTCTTGGTGGCATTTTGGGACAGGGGACACTGCGCTGGGGTTTGCCGGCCTCATTTAGTCACCCTGCGGTGGCCCTGCCACCGGGGATGCGGGGTTGCTACCTGCATCGATGCCCGGTGGGACGAGGGATGCGGCAGGGTCGCAACCGACAAGGAAAACTGTTGCAGAGCAGAGAGCTGAACCTGGTTGTACGACAGGGGTTTCCACCAGCCGCGATAGCCGGCCCAGACTCGGGCATTTCACCTCTCCAGAAATCACGGTCTTGTCTGTGCCCCCGGACTTCGTAGCCACAGGTCTCCTGTTAAAGCCATCTCAGCCCTGGCCGGGGCTCTCTTTATTTACCCACGGCTGAACCTGCCTGCGTGGGAATGCCTTCAGCTTGGAAACCTCGCTGGAATTGTTGGCAGAGCCGCTCATGCGAGATTTCGAGCAACCCAGGCGCTTTGGCTGGGCGAGCACTGAGCATGAATCACGCTTATTTATAGCATGGGAGCGCCCGGCGAGTCCCTTACGTTTTCTTTTCATGTGGAAAGCTGCTCCCTGCCCCCTGCACGGCCTTCCCTGCAGCTCCCAGCCCGGCTGGGATGGCACCGAGGGATGGGGATGATGCTCCAGCCCTTCCAAGCCACCAAGAGACCCCAGCAGGGGAAGGGGGCATCTGAGGACAAGGCTATCGCTAGGCTGCAGCAGCAGTGCATCTTCAAACAGAGACTTTTTATTTGCACGAGTGCCTTTGGATCCCAAAGAAGGGCAGATCCACCTAGGATGGGACCCTTCCCGTCTTCTGTCCCGGCTGCATCTAAGTGGGGTCCAGCAGTCCTTGTGTTGGGGATGGAAGGCTGGACTGGTTCCTCCTTCAATCCGCTGGCCTTGGTTGCTCCTCGAGGGATGGCTGCAAAGTGTCTTGGAGAGACAGGAGCACTTCCCTTAGCCTTGCAAACCTCTGGACCTAGTCCATGGCCTTCTTGTTCCTAGGAAGAAGTTGCGGAATGAGGTTGAGAAAGGGCTCGGCTGTGAGCCCAAGGCCAGGTGCCTTCCCGCCTGGGTCCGGTCCTTGAGCTCGCGCTGAAGAACGGAGCCAGGCT
>NW_009198891.1:0-2092 GCF_000690835.1 Fulmarus glacialis | reverse complement strand
GTGCCGAACCCGGCTCCCCCCTGGCCGGAGGAGCCGTTCGGGTGGGAAAAGCTGTCGCTGGAGGCACGGGAGGATGCTACGCACAAAAAGCATCCCCGATGCCAAGGTTAAATGCAAACACATCGTTGCAGCCTGGTCCGGGTCAGGGTGAGGTTTCCTGCCTCCGCAGCCTGGTGCGCTCCCCCATCCCTTTGGGCTGCCTCCCCCCAGCAGCCTGGGATCAGCTCCCCGTGGGGTACCGGGAATGGGGTGGGGATGGGGAACCGTGATGCCCGTGCTGGCCCTGGGACTAACCCCTTGCCTCCGTGCCTCGTAGGACCTGTGCGGTGCCACCACCTGCGACACGCTGGGGATGGCGGACGTGGGCACCATGTGCGACCCCAAGCGCAGCTGCTCCGTCATCGAGGACGATGGGCTGCCCTCGGCTTTCACCACCGCCCACGAGCTGGGTAAGGCTCCCCGCTCTCCTCCTCCTCTCGGGAGGAACGCCAGGAGCTGGCGAGGTTCAAAATAACCCTGCTTTTAGCCTCCGGAAGATCAGACAATAACCGGCATCTGGTGACAGGGAAACTCCACCTTGGGGCACGAGACCCCCCCTGAGTCGGGTGGGAAAGAGCTGCTGAGAAAGCAAAAGGCTTTGCTGTTGTGGTTGCTACCTCGGCTGGGTTTCCAGGATTCAGGAGTCCTGAAATAACAGGCGGAGGGCACACCTACCTCCGGAGACACTTGCGATGCTTGGCAGGAGGAGGAGGAGGGAGGCGGGGGGCAAGCGCTGAAGTCTCCTTCTCTTTGCAATTTCCCTTGTCCTTCCTTTCCCGTGTGCTTTCCACATGCACGAAGCAGCCGGGACGGAGTGCCGGAAAGCTCGCGGGCTCGGGGCCGCTGCCGGCAGGGTGGCTCGTGTGTGCCGGTCCTGCGAGCTCCCAGTGCCTGCGTGCTGTCCGAGCCAGGGCGTGCACGAGCATCCTCCTTCCCCAGGTGTCTCCTGGGCTGTCCACAGCCATTGCAATCCTTGCAAGGGTCTGCCCCACTCTGTGCCTCAGTTTCCCCCATTGCAAGAAGCTGTGGGGGCCCTACTCTGCGTGCCAAGTGGGGTTATTCACGCTGCCGGTCCTGCGAGCTCCCAGTGCCTGCGTGCTGTCCGAGCCAGGGCGTGCACGAGCATCCTCCTTCCCCAGGTGTCTCCTGGGCTGTCCACAGCCATTGCAATCCTTGCAAGGGTCTGCCCCACTCTGTGCCTCAGTTTCCCCCATTGCAAGAAGCTGTGGGGGCCCTACTCTGCGTGCCAAGTGGGGTTATTCACGCTGCCCCTCCTTATCCCCCTCCCCAGGCCACGTCTTTAACATGCCCCATGACAACGTGAAGGCCTGCGAGGAGGTCTTCGGCCGGCTGAAGACCAACCACATGATGTCCCCCACCCTCATCCAAATCGACCGTGCCAACCCCTGGTCAGCCTGCAGCGCTGCCATCATCACCGACTTCCTCGACAGCGGCCACGGTGAGCCCTCCTGCGCCCCTCGCCCTCTTACCTGGGTCCGTTGCCCCATGGGGCTGGTTACTGGGAGAGGCTGATGGGCTGTAGAGCAACTCTTCTCCCTCCTCTGCAAAGAAAGTTAGAAGGAAAATGGGGGTTTGGCAGCGTTTCTGCGTCGGCCAGGCTTCCTCAGTGCCGGGGTGTCCCCAGCAGTGATGTCTGCCCTGAGGCTGCCGGCCCGGCTCTACCCAGCGTCACCCAGAGATGGAGTCACTTGGGTCTGGGATGCAGGCTGACCTTGAGGGCATCCCTGGGGTAGCACCCGGTCCCGCTGGCAGCATGCGGTTGGGATAGCTTTGGCCAAACTACCTGCAGCCATCCCTCACCTCCCCGCAACGATGCTCTCCCTCCCCACACTGCCATCCCCGCTCCCACAGGAGACTGCTTGCTGGACCAGCCTGCCAAACCCATCCCGCTACCCGAAGACCTGCCGGGGACGAGCTACAGCCTGAACCAGCAGTGCGAGCTGGCCTTCGGGGTGGGCTCCAAGCCCTGCCCCTACATGCAGTACTGCGCCAAGCTCTGGTGCACGGGCAAGGCGCGCGGGCAGATCGTTTG
>NW_009198890.1:0-1782 GCF_000690835.1 Fulmarus glacialis | reverse complement strand
CTCACCGCGAGGCTGGTGGCGTCACTGGGGCTGGGCTCTGCTTTCTCCTAATGCCGGGGAAAATAGAAATAGTGCTGGTGCTTCGCGGCTTCTGCTGTGCTGACATTTCCAAATTCCCAGCCCGTGTGCGGCTACATGCACAGCTGGCTCCAGGGACTGCTGAGTCTCTGGTCCTGTGCCATTCAAACTCAATAGCACCTTCTCCTCCGGGTCCCAAAATGGTGCAATATGAAGAGCAACATGCTTCTGTTCACCTTCATGAGCAATAATTATAACTGCATGCTTCATCTCAAATTGTTTCTGTTTCCTACCCAAAAGCACCACAGAACTGCTGGAGACAGGTGTTGGGCTAAAAATCACAGGCGATGTGACCTGTACCTTGTTTTCTCATACCCTTCCTGCATCACCCTTCCTCCCGTGCTCCTCTCCCCAGCTGTTGGCCCCTGCGGAGCGGGGCAGAGCAGGACAGGCAGCGCGGCACCGGGCGGGACGGATGGACGCCAGCACAGAGCCCAGCCGCTGTGCTGCCCGGGCCGGGCATCCTCAATGGACCAAAATGCTGCAAATGAAGAAACACATGAAGAAAAATACACTGCTTTTAACCACCAACCTGAGCACAAAGGAAACCTTGTACCTACTGTTGTATGTAAAATATCTCCAAGGCAACAGTGCACGGCAGAAGCCGCGTTATATTCAGCAATATCGGTTGAATGGACTCTCGACGATGTGAGTAACTGGCAGGATGCTCTCTGGCGGGTCAGCACTAACAGCCTACGTGTAGCCTGCCAAATATTTTCAGCACTGCAATGCTATGAGTGTATTTGTGTTTATTTTATACATCTCTGCCTTTCTCAAATTTAGGTTGGGTGTGGAATTGTTTTTAGATTCAGTTACATTTAAAAATGAAAACAAGACCCCACAAAACTAGCTGCTGCTCTTCATTCAGAGCTGGAAGTTGGTGAATCAAAAATGAAGGCCCAGTTCTAAACAATATTCAACACTTTGAACTAAAGAGCTAAATTCTTTTAGTTTAACAGGAAGATAATTACAGTAATTTGATTACAGCTTATGAGCACCTATAAACAGAACAAAAGTGTTCTAGTTTTAGGTCTCTCTAGCTTAGCAGACAGATGTGTTTTAAGATCCAGTGACTGCAGGCTGACGCTCCGTAATGGCAGAGTGAGGCAAATGTGAAGAGCCAGGATAACCACAGTTTGGGGCAGTTTCCTGAAAACTGGAAGAAGCCTCCTACCCCTTGTGGGTTTTTTAAAACAAGATGGTTTTTCCTACATGAGATGCTGCAGGCAGGCAGGGAAGCGGGCGGGGGGGGGGGGGGAGTGCTGCAGTTTATAGTATGGAGAAGGTCATATCGGAAAATTACAGTGATTTCTTCTGGCTTTGGAGTCTTTCAGTGTTGACTGTAAGTCTACAGCAAGTAGAGCCTGTGAAATGCAAACCAGAATACCTGAGATATCATAGGAAAAATAAACCGAGCAATTATTGAAAACTACAGAACACGGTGTCATATGCTGTTTATTGTAGAGATAAGCCATTTAACAACTCGCCTCCTGCATGGAGGCAGGTGGCTTGGATCAACGTTGCTCCGGCTTGTGCAAGATGCCATGAATCACGTCCGGAAGGTGTTTTGCCATCTCCGCAGAACGCATGGCTGAATCGGCAACACAGCCTCCAGGTACTGAGCAACCGGCCGAAAAGACTCCTCACGTTGGCACCCAGGGAGGTGAGAAGGCTCCACAACCCCCGGCCCGCCGGGACGCCGCT
>NW_009198889.1:1591-1804 GCF_000690835.1 Fulmarus glacialis | reverse complement strand
CCCCCCGAGCTGGCTGGTTTGCGGGTCCAGGCTTTACCTTGTAGGTGCCCGGCTGGTTCTCTTTTAGGGGGGTGGGTGTATTTGGAGGTCTGGGGGAGCAGGTAACCCCCCCCAGTGCTGAGGAACAGTGTGTTTTGGGGGGGACACAGGCCCCGTGTTTGGCACAAGCGTCATCCCACGGGCGCCAGGTTTCCCCGCGGGCTGTCCCCACGT
>NW_009198889.1:914-1165 GCF_000690835.1 Fulmarus glacialis | reverse complement strand
GGTGTTTTGGGGTCTCGCCCGTCGTTTCTTGCTTCCCCGGCCTCGCCTGCCTTCTGCCACCTCTGCTTTGGGGTAAATCCCTCCCGGATGAGGACAATTCAGGCGGGGAGGAATGCGGGTTCCCTGAGGATGGAAGCGGGATGGTGCCGGATGCTGCTTCCCACCCCAGTGGCTCTGGGATGGGGTTTTTGCGGAGGGGCACTCGCTTTCCCTCGGAAAATCCTCCTGCTCCGGGCAAATCCGGCTTGCAT
>NW_009198889.1:500-813 GCF_000690835.1 Fulmarus glacialis | reverse complement strand
AGGGGAGGTGGCGGGGACACGGCTATGCCAGTGTCACTGTCCCCTGTCTGTCCCATGGTGGTGAGGGCGTGCTGGGATTCGGGGACGGGGACACGCAGGGGACCTCACCCCGCTTGGCTCTCGCCCGCCGTGCCATCTTGGGCCGCCGTCGGCTTTCCTGCGCTCGCCGCTTGGCGTGGTGGTGGGGATCTCTGCCCCGATGCTCTCGCCGGGACCCTCGGGGACAGGACGCTGCGGTTGGGGACACTGAGGGCTCAGCTTCTCGCTCGGTCGAGGGCGCATTTAGGCACTCCAACCCCCACTCCCCTCACCC
>NW_009198889.1:0-400 GCF_000690835.1 Fulmarus glacialis | reverse complement strand
CCCCCCCCGTCCCCCCAAATCCCTCCCCTCGCCTCCCAACCCCCCCGTTTGCCGGCTGTCCCGGGTCGGTGATCGCTTGCCGTCCTCAGGGTTGCCGGTACCCGGGAGCTGCCCCCTTTCTCTCGGCGGTGCCGTGAAAAGAAATCTCTTGTTTCTTTTTATTTCAGCGAAGGCGAGACAGAGAGGGCTGCCAAGGTAGAGGCGTTCCCTAGAGAACTGTAGCTTGACTTAGCGGCAGTTGGGTAGGAAGTTGGAAGGCTCTAGTGAGCTCGTGCCCACCCGTGCCATCATCTACCTCCCATCAATCTGGAGCCTCATCGACACGTCTCCCCAGGCAGCTGCGGCCACCTGGCTTCTGAGGCCAGCCCGTGAGTACCAAAACACCCGGCTCCGACCAACA
>NW_009198888.1:0-232 GCF_000690835.1 Fulmarus glacialis | reverse complement strand
ACCCATCACCCATCCCCTGGGTGGCCTAAGTTCCATCACCCATCTCCTAGGGTGGCCTGGGGACCCATCACCCATCCCTAGGGTGGCCTGGGACCCATCACCCATCCCCGGGAGGTCCTGAGTCCCATCACCCATCCCTAGGGTGGTCTGGGACCCATCACCCATCCCCTGGAGGTCCTGAGACCCATCACCCATCTCCTACAGTGTCCTGGGACCCACCACCCATCTCCTG
>NW_009198887.1:51485-68543 GCF_000690835.1 Fulmarus glacialis | reverse complement strand
GAGGCCCTGGACTCGCTCCATCTACTTTTGTGCGAGGGAGGAAGACAAAGCCCCCTGCCTTCCCTGCCCCGCCTTGGCAGATCCCAGTGCCCCGCTGCTTTCATTTGTTTTTGATCTGCCTCATTAAAAGACTATTGATGGCTTTAACTATTGTCCGTGTTTAGGTGCTGATTTACAAGCGCTAATATCTGGCTGTGCCGAGATTAATGGGAGCCCGTGAAGTTTACAATTATCCGCAGGTCCCTTGACCACACATGGAGGGGTTTGGGTTGGGGTCACGCACTCTTATGAAAAACTCCAAAGCAGGCTTAAACCTGGGAACGTTTTAATAGGATTGAATTTGTAATAGGATTTGGCAGCTTGGCCTAAACTATATGGTGGGGGGGTTTGCTCTGGTTTGTTTTGGAGTTGAGTTTTGGGGCTTTTTAACGTCGTGTCATTACCATTGCACAATAAGGTGCGGTTTTCAACATTACGAGTTTATTTTTCGTGACAACCTAAGCACAAATATCTTTGATACAGAGGATTAAAAGATATAAAGAGGACTCTACCTGAACATATCTTAGAGTATGCGTGCAATAGAAGTCGATTCTGATTTTACGCATTTTCTCATGTGAATCTGCGCACTTTATATGAGCTTAAAAAGCCTCAAATTAGTGACAACATATATGGCATTTATTAAAGAAAAAAAAAAAGATGAGAACAAGTGTGACTTCACTGGAGCAAGAGTTCTGCTGAATAACAAAAGATTCCCATGCCGACTCTTGCCTTATTCAAACAAAGACACATTAGGAAACGGTAACTGGGCAATAAATTAGATTTATTGAAAATAGTACTGCAAATAGAGGGGAAGTTACATGAGAAGGTAGGAGAGAACCTAAAAGTGAATCATATGAGCAATTAGTTCTCACTTAGAAGTTGACAGCAGCAAGTTTCAGTGGTAGTACATGCTCTACGGCTGTTAATTCATTTTACATGATTTTGTGCTGTGCAATGCTGGTATGCTATTTAGATGGCTGTGAAACAGGATCTTGTGAATTACCTCATTATTAGGTACCCTCATTTAGGAGTTTTTCTGGGTTTGGGTCTTTCTGGGTTTTTTTCGTTGGGTTTTGTTGTGGATTTTTTTTAGTAATAGCAAAACTGGAAATATATGATACTTGTCCACAGGGTCATGAGAGTACTTTTCTTTCAGGACATAAACTGTAAATCCTACAGCACGGAGGGTGTTACAGTGGCTAGGAGGTATCATGAAAAAATAATGGGAAGCTAATACAGATTCAGTTTGCCTGGTTTTAAAAGTTCTAGTACAGCCAACTTTAAGGAAATGGGAGTTGGGGAGAAAACAGTAGCAGCAAATCCTGCACCAGCATATATCCTGTGAAATGTCAAAGAATGCCATTGGCTTCTCTGGAGTAGCATCAGGCAAAAGACAGACAGATATTGCCCCTGTTTAGAGGCTCAAAGCTCCATTTTTTGTAGTCAAGGCTGACATAGGAAAGTGCTCGTACCAGGGGTACGTGTATGTCTGTATTCTAGCTGCCCAGTCCTTTGCGTTATTGTACCCCCAGGTGTTGTGCATCTTTCCTGTCCTTATAGAATCAAAGGCTTGAGTATTCTGTGGCAAGGTTGTGTACATCTGGCTCCCCTAGCTAGATTTATTCATTTCTATGGCAGTCTGTACAGCTCCTTTGAAATTCTGAGGCAGGTTCAGATAACCAAAAAAAAAAGAATGTTTCTAATTAACTTCAGTACAATAATCATTCCAAGGGCCATCCGTGATTGGGTTATTTGCTAACTTTATTCTAGTGTTGATTTTCAACAGTATACTACCTATTCATAACCACAATGTAGGATTTGAGGAGATATTACATATAAGGGTTTCCTGACAAGTGAGTGGGAATTGTGCAGTGCAAAATAACCATCCCAGTAGCCATATAGCTGTAGTTTTATTAGGAGGATTAACAGCTAATTAAGTATTGAAGTGTGCATCATCCCTGTTAGCCTTCAGGAGTAACATCTGGAAATGAGTGGGACAGTCCTCACCTCCCTGAAAAATGTTGCTTTATGCTATTTGCAGGTCCAAGAGGACAAATCTGCTTCAGTTTAAATTATTCTGGAAGGCTTAAAAATCCCATTGGGACTAATTTTATTCTGAGCATTTTCAAGAAAACTTCGTAGGATCATAATTTTGCAAGCTACCCTGGATCCTGTGGCAAATTTAGTGGCCATGACTTTACAAGAGACATGTAGTCCGGTGTATAAGGGAATTTTGAGAATGTTTTAACCAGGAAAAATGTTTTCTGCTCTGCTACTTTCTTTGAACTCAGATTACGCTGTCTTATTAGCAGTTCCTCAATGTCTGACTGAAGTAGGAATCTGGATGAAAATGAACTGACAGCAACTTAATCTAAACAAGTAGGACATGGTAATTGCTCACAGAGAGAAGTACTTTAAAACAGTTAGTAAAAGCCTGTGGGGTAGGAAAGGAGGAAGGGGGGAGCTGGGGGAGGTGTTGCTCCTGCACTAACCAGGTGGGGCTGACTGCTGATTTGGTGCTGTGCTAGATACAGAGATACATCTTCTAATATCAGCTGGAGCTTAAGGCTCAAGCCCTTCAGGCTGTCCGGTGCTCTCCTCTCTATTTCTTCCCCCAACCTTTATCGATAAGAAACTCTTCCGTTTTCAGCATCAGCTGTGGTGCTTCATTCTGGAGCAGATCAGGGGATAACGCACCTGACACTGGGAAAGTGAGGCCAGATATATACCCTTTCATTACCACTTAAATGTGTAGACACCTTACGTTTGCTAAAGCCCGCATTGCCACCAGAAGAAGCAGTGTCCCCTGCCCCTGGCCCCGAGTGGGCATTTCCATCCGTCCTCCTCATTGCCATCAGCCCGCGCCATCATACCTGCAAGCACAGGTCAAAACACCTCCGACCTGTGTAACCTACCTCAAGGAAGAACATGAAATGGAAATGGAAATCACCGCTGTCGCTCACCACGGTCAGTCCCCTGAGCCGGCTGCCTGCGGGGCTGCCCCGGAGGAGCTGGAGATGAGGAACTGGGGGGGGGTAAAGGAGGTGATTGCTACTTTTGGCAGCAAAACTGATGCTGTTCCCTCTGTCTGCACAATGTAAAGAGCTAGGTGCCCCTAAAAGCCTCTCAAGTGTGACGTTGGGGTGCAAAGCAGAGCACAGAGGGGTGAGGTAGCAAGGGTCAGCTGTAGGCAACTATCATTTGCTCAAAACTTGCGAGGACCGATGGGTCCAACCCAGAGAAAGGGAGAAAAGTGGCTTCTGAGTCTGCTGGATGGGACACAGGTGGAAGAAAAATAATAGGCAATCATATGGATTAAATCTATGTATCCATGTAGCCCATGATAAGAAGCACTGCCTTTCTGCATGCATCCACTGTAACAAAGCCAGGTTCTGCAATTGCCACAGGGAGGACTGACTTTCAAAGAGCTGGTGACAATGGCAGCTGCTTTCAAGTGACTGTGAGACCTTTAAAAACACCAGCTTGGGAAAAAACCCAGATTACATGTTTGAACATAGGCAGTTGCCATGTTTCTGCAGCTATTACTTTGTCTTTCTGGTATGACAGAAATTTAAAAGAAATGCACATACATTTTAAAATTATGACAGCCGTGATAGATGTCTGGGGTGGCATTGCGATTGTTTCAAGAAAAGGTGTTTAAAATGTAAAAATATTGTGCAATTTTTGATCAAATGACTGAAGCTTATTTGGGGCATTTTGTTATTTACTTATAATATACAGAGAGAATAATTTTGAATTGATTTATAATGATTGATTCTGACTAATAAAGAAGTTTTGCGTCTCAAACTAGGGGGGGGGGAATCTCCTCCTTACATCTTTTAATGTTTTTAGTGTAACACCAAAATTATAGACAAAAGCCTCATTATGCATGTATGTGAAAAGAAAAGTGAGTAAGAAAGAGAGATTACAGTCACTTTATCTGTAACATTTACACTAGTTTAAAATTAGAAAGCTATAGCTAATTATCTCATTTGGAAAGATTGAGAAAAATCTGACCAAATATCCATGACAGAGTCTAATTTATCATGTATCTCATATGATATCTTTTCCATAATAGCTAAATCAATGAGACCCAAGTGCCAGTCATTGATCTAATGGACAGATGGTGATTTCCATTTGATAAGGATTAAAGTTTTGGCAACGAGGATGGCTGGAGGTAACAATTTTTCTTGTGCTGAAGAGATTATTGAGAATTGCCTTCAAATATTTGTACTGTAAATGAAGGCTGTATTTTTGTACACAGAGAAGCCAGCCCTGCTCCTCACAACCATTGCTGTTTGTGCTTGTCAAGTCACCAAGCCACAGTGCAAATGCCCCACGTTCAGCTTCGCTCACGAAGTACGCAGCAGGGTTTAAGGTGTTTGTCATTTGCATAGAACCAGAATTTGCTTTCTGACGTGCAGCGCAGGCATGACAGCGTGTCTTTGAAAGTTGTAAACATCATGAGTAAGCTCAATAAGTGTTTTTTCCTAAATGCACTTTGTTGCTCAGCCTCTAGACTTTGGAAGACCCCGTCTCTGAAATTTCAGGACCACCAATGACATCCCAAGTGTCTGGGTCCGCGTTACACAGAGGGCTGCTGCATGCTGAGGAGATGACTGGGTCACAGAGGTTTTCAAGCAGGCAAGTAGGCGCCTCTGCCTGGTCCAAAATCTCTGTGGGCAGCCCCTAACAGCAGTTTTCTCAGAGAGAAAAACAAGCCCGAGTGTCCCACAAGACAAAGATTTTTATCTTCACCAAGTGCCACTGATTCGGTTGCATTCTCCAGCTGGATTGTAGCATGGAAGTCCACGAGATGAACTTAAAATATTCTTTTGGGGAGATCTTTGGTTGATGTCATTGGTTATAGGCCCTTTAAAGGGAAAAAGTGCTTGTTTCTGAAGTCCTTGATGTGGTATGTCCTAGCTAGCATCTGTCTAGAAAATAAAGGGAATCATGACAGTTTCCTGTGTGGCTCCCCACAAGAAACAATGAAAAATAAAAAAGCAACACAAGAAAGTGTTTCACGTTGTGTTCGGCTTCCTTCTGCTCTTACCTTCACATTTCTGCTGCTCCGACTGCCGTAAGTTCCCACCATGACTCTGGCCCCAGTCTGGTCCTAGAGCTGCAGCCATGGACCAGGACAACTGGAATAGGTCCTGGACAAACACCGATTTGAAAATAGCAATAATTAAAACAATCCCAAAATGTTCCTGCCCCAAAGATGTTACAACCTGAGGAATAAGGTACTTGTTGCGTTCTCTTCCAATGAGCTGCTAGCTCAAGATATCTAGCGTTGTGCCAATGTGATTTTCCATGGAGCTACAGTGCAAGCTTTCTCTTTTACTAGAGAAAGTGTTAAGTGTAACCATATGCCAAGCATGAAATAGGAGCTAATAATAGATACCCAAAGACAAGGGAGTAGAGTTAAACAATAACCCGATACCTGCTGGGATGGTCAGTCATGTTCTAAGCACTGTTCTGTATGATAATTAATCTTTAGGCGGCTCTGGTAAAGTCCTGATTTAAATCCAAAGGAGAACAGGCTCAGCAAAGAATCTGTAAGAACTCTGTATTGCGCTGGATTAAGGCAGACAAAGAAAAATCACATATATAAAGGCTGGGACAAACAGCGAATTACAGTTAGTGGAGTCTGATCTATCAGAGACTGTGCAGCTATTATGTCTTCCGAGCCTGGAGGAGCACAGCTACCTCTGACAGCAGGGTCACAGGGTGCTGGTATTTATTATATAGTGAAACTTGCCTTAAGTGAGCATGTAAGGAAGTGGTGGAAAAGGTTGGTTAGCAGGAAAGACCACGAGCTGGGACAAAATTATACTTACCTTGGGGAATATTTTAGAGAAGCCTATTCAGACTCTGCCAGGCATGCTGGGCGGTGCGCATCAACACTGGTTTGGAGGGACAGTCTAAGTGCTGTGAGAGCAGCCTAACCAGTTCGTAGTAATATTTAGACCCTGGCATTCATGTAAGTGGGGGCAGAAGATACAGGCGGGGAAAGGAGGACTGCAGCCAGGGAGCAGGATGGATTTCCTGGTCATTCCCTATTCATCCTGTTGCTAGTTTTTGTGCTAGGACTCTGGGTTAGGATGAGGAGGAGGAATTTATTTTTTCTCCAAATAATGGAGACCAAAAACCAAAAAAAACTCTGAACAAAACCCAGTGTCTGATTTGGGTAGTGGAACAGCCTGGGTGTAGAAAGCTTGGATTAACTGCCATAAGATGAAAAAGAAAATTTGACGAAGAGATCACTGCCATTTCTTGGAGGTGCATTTCTATGTGTTGAGAGCTCACCACAGTATGCTGCCATCTTCTAGCCTTCCCGTTTGCTCCTGCTGTCAAGCCCTGTTAACCCAGAGGTGTCTTGTTTCCCTGCCACCGCTCCGACGGTTCCCTGAAAAAGGGACTGGACACCCCAGATTTCTTTCCTACCTCATCCTGCCCTTTCTGTCTCATTTGGTGACACTGATGCTGCCTGCTAGTCCTCTGGACACTGGAAATCACTATTAGTGCAATTTTTACTGTGTATCTTTCCACAATTTGCCTTTTTTAAAAATGTTAGGCTACACAACAGAGTTTTTTTTTAATTAGCTGTCGGAGGAAATGCAGCAAAAGAAAATCATTTGGTTAGGTACAACCCTACAATGCTTGTAATTTTTTCTTACCAAAAATGAAAAAGAAGACAAGTTGTCCTGTGAGTATCACAGCTCATGGAGCCTGGTTTCCTACAGATTTGTATCCTGTTTCCTTCCCTCGCTCCCACCACAATAGTTCTGTCTCCTTCTGTAAACCCTCTGACATCTGTCAGGCAAGAAATAACACATACCCTGGCTAATCTGGAGCCATGCATATGCAGATTGGGCAGCTGGCTACTACCAAGCCACATAACATATCACATCCGAGTTCTTCCTGCCCTCTTTTCAATGGGGTTTTCATGCTGGGCCTCCCTCCACTTCCCAGCTGCAGATTTTTAAAAATGCAGTTAATTGTCTCCAAGACTTCTGCTCCTCTTTCAAATTTGGGTTAAATTGCCCAACAGACTAAAAAGTTGTTAAGAAGACTGACTGGCAGAGAAGTGGAGAGCCAAAAGGACAGAAGCCTCATTTCCTTAGCAAACCAGCCTGAAATATTTCACTTAAATCGTTCTCTTTAAGGCTAATACAGTATTTTGCTTTACTCTTCCGTGGGACAAACAAAAGATGTGAGAGGCTGAATCTAAAATCAGCTGCAGAAGATGGCCCCTTTACCCCAGGGTGTAGTCACGAGATTAACCTTCTGGGAGGTCGGACGTGCAATACTTTCCTCTGTACCGGGAACTGAGCCTCAGCCTCTCCAGGGAACATCAGTTGTTTTAGGTAGGGATTCCTGCGGTCCGTCGTGTTGGTGCTTTCACCCCAAACTGGCTGAGGTGACACTGAGTGAGGCAAGAACTGATTCTTGGGTGATGATCCCTGTCACCAGGCCAGAGAAGCATAAGCAGCATCGGTATCTGTTTCAGTATTGAATACAAAAGGTGGGCAGCACTGGCAGGGGACTCTAGTTCAGATCATACCTGTTGTTTGAGAGGGGAAGCACCTGGATTCTCTTTCCTTCGTTGCCTGTTAGGGGTTTGAAGTAGGATCCTAAGTTAGTGCCTAACTGATCAAGTTGTTCCGGCTTTTACACTGAAACCCAGAGCATAATTCTTGCTTGTCTTTTAGCCTGGTGGCTGAGTCAACCGTGGAGCTAGAAGTTTTTGATGCCTTTCTTGCTATGTCTTAGTGAAGAGGAAAGTACAACACATTTAGCTGCGAAGACTTCTCCAAGAAGCTTCTAGAGAACACATGCAACCTGCACGTAGGTTTTCTTCAAAGGCTCTAGCTTGTCCAAATTCAAGCAAATTTTTCACAGGGAGAACAGTAAGTACGTTTTTCACCTCTAAAAAATTGTCTCTAAGAAACATCAAGTACCTGCCTGAAAGCTTATATCATTGAACTTCTTTTTAAGCCACTAGAATTATTTGACATATGAAAACATATTTTTTACTAGCCTTCTCTTAAGAAATGATCTGCCAGTTTTAACTGAAACCTAGAAAAAATACATCGTCTCTCCAGCTTGGAAAGTTCTAGCCACATAATGTTTGGCAAAGTTACTTAAATGAATCTGCTACCATAATATTGAGGTATAATACACAGAACAGCCAGCTTTACATGCATAAAAGGCTGGTGGTAAAGCAAAAACTCACCTGAATCTTACAATGTATTTTGCAAAAGTTGAGGCTCATCTGGCATTCCTACACAAAATTCATCCTGCCGTGAGACAGTCCTCAGGTTTCATATTGGCTATAGAAATTATGGACTCGGCATGACCAGGTTCCATACACCAAATACCGTATCAGAAGGGAAAAAGGGCAAAAAGATAATCAGAACTAATACTGAGATTTTCCCTTATGTCTGTGCACCTAGATTTAAAACAGTATTTTAAAAATGGATAGGATCTGAAAAATATGTCATTGTTCTACATAAGCTTATTAATCTTACACTTTAAATGTATTTGAGCATCGTTTTACAACTTCTTTTTCCTATCCGGAAAAAATAAAGGGAAAGGCAAACAAATTGTGGGGAGAGAATAAAGGGGGATCCCAGCTACACTGGAAAGCTGGAAAGGCTTTGACATGGAGGTTTCATTATCACTTCCACTCCCGCCCTGTAGGGATTCATTAAAATGTCAACCGTGTGAAGGTATACCCGTAAATATATAAATAATACATAATAATATCATTTGCAGATTCCACTCGGGAATACTAGCCCCAAACCATGTTAGTCTTGCTTATACCAGGAAAAATCATAAGCATTATTCTGTTCCGGTGTGGCTCCACTGGTAGTCATAATCTTGGTGCTGCAATACAAAGCGGGCACGTGGCTTTTCCTTCAGTATCATCGCACCCAGCTAACATACTGTGGTATGTGACCCCTGTTGACTCTGTTGCCTTCTGCATCGCAAAGTTAAAAGTTGTGGTCTTAAAATAACACCAGCTCAACCTGATGTAACGGGGGTCTTCAGCTGATCTATCCCTGGATGTTTAGACTGGGTGGATAATCTCTCACTTCAGATCCTCCCACAGCCAAGTACAAGAAGGCGCTGTTATTAAGAAAGTACAGTTACAAGTTTGTGCAGGCCACCGTAGTTATGGTGTTGCCTAAAGTCGGCGTGCCTAGCTTTACCCAGCTTTAGCAGCACACGGGTGTTTATGTATGCATCATATACGTTTATCATGATCCATTTATCATGGTCCGCTTTGCATATGAGCACAGGCGAGAGAGCGCAGGCTGGCTGCAGAGAGAGATGTTGTCTGACAGATGACTGCGCTGCTCCCTTTTAGGATACCAGTGCTAGCCAGTATGGACAAAACATTAACAACCTGGGGATGGCAGCTTGGCAGTCTATGTGAAAGGGGTAGGTGGTCTCAGCCTTGCTCATAGCAGCCTATTGTCTACATGATGAAAACTCCCTAGCAAGTGGCATTAATCAACACCCAAGTTGGCAATCTCGGAGGGTTTAGGAGCTGAATGAACATAGAGACTGGATTACCCTCTTGGCCCTCCCAGTGGTCCTCAAAGAATAGGGCTGAAGGCAAAAGCCATGGACAGGGCAGCCTGGGAGGCTTTGGCTAGAACAGTCCGTGTAAAACCCATGCTGTGGGTTTACAGTCTCCAGGGCTGTCAAGTCACTACTTTGTAAAACCAGTAAGTTGCCTTTTAAAAGATGTTAAAGGAATCTTAAGGAAAAAAAAAAACAACGAACCATAATTACTATAAATGCAAGTTTTCCATTGGGTCATACATCTTCATTTAACTTAGTGATTTAGTGATTCCTAAAGGAAATGATTATAGTCCTTTGTTCTTAAACAAATAAGTTGTGTTCTTTATCCTCCGAAAAAGCTGATAATATGATAGGTGCAGCTCTAAGGAATAATTATACTAAATGGCCGTGGATACCTCAAAAGACAGAATACATCTATTATGCAGAATTCCCTACAGAAATCTTAGAAATCTTATATGCATTGATTACTAGTTAGCATTAGAAAGACTTTTGCAAGTTGACTTTACCAAAGCAGCAACTATTTGCATTAGCAAACAGGCAACATCAGCTAGCTGATAAGAATACAGTGGAGTAATGCAATTAATATAGCTATGTCTGTTAATTAGTGTTTGCTGACTGTCAAAAGAAGATACTGTTAGGAGACAAACTTATTTTCCTGATTAAAGAGTAGGGCCCATCTTGTTGAATTGAGCTGGACCCACTTTTGATCTAATTAAAGCTAGCAGAGTACTGTGTACTGGAAACTTGTGCCACTCTGACATATATTTGCATATTCATAAGTGAGATAGATTGATATTTTGCAATTAACATGGACCAATGAGAATAAAGCCTAATTAGTAAACATGCTCTCTTTATTAACTTTCAAGTCAGGCTTTTGTTGTACTATAAAGCAATAATGGAACAGGAAGTCCTTCTTAAGAAAAAGTGTTATGTCATATATAGTTCATTCCTTTCTCATTCAAGTTCCATCTACTTTTTACTCTACTATTACTCATAGCCATTTAGTTAATGATTGGGATGATGCAAAGGAGAAGGAGATGTATAGGAGTGAAGAGGGAATATTAGGTCAAAGTAGAAGTGGAAAATGTTGGTAAATGCAAAACTCCTGGGCAGTTCAGCTATAGACAAGTTCATTACAATGCGCTTTTTTTCTGATTTGAATGTTCTCCCAGATCCTCAAATGGCAAAAATGAGGTTACATCAACAAAATGGTGTGCATGCAAGAGGCTGGAGTATGGGGTGTACATGTGGGGTTTAAGAAGCTTGTACAGCTACACAAAATGTAGAAATTGTTAGATTTATATATAAATAATATTTTTATATATAAATAGTAATTTTAAAGATCGGATTGTAGAAATAATGATCTGCTCAGAATCAGCTGGTAAAAGACATAAAAAGCAAAATATGGCTCTATGTAGAGCTTACTACACATGGTTTGCAGAAGTAAGTCATACTCTCACATTACTAACTTATGTCCTCAATATGATTAAGTAAAATTCATTCTGTATGCCAATGTTTACAAATTCACTGATTCTACCCTTCATTTTTTCTCTATTTAAAATACACAAGGATAAGGCATTTAACTAGATGTAACACATCAGAAAATGGCTCGCAAACAAATAATATTATGCAGTATAAACTCCCATTAACTAATAATGTAGTTGACATTGATTGAAAGTGATTAACTCTAGTGCTCTTTTTCATGTTGTTAGTTAAAATAAATACCAGTGTATAAAGGAAAAGTTGGCATCTTCTCATTTTGCAAATGGATTGAACAAAGCTGACTTCTTCCTCATATTAAGTTAAACTAAAGGATTAGTAGATGCATTAGGGAAACACAGGAATCCAGGTAAAGCAATAATAGTCAATGAGGCAGTCTCACTCCATCATTCACCTTTCCTACTTAAAAGAGGTTAGTTACCTAATGATAAAACTTCATGGTCAATTTGGAATATGTAATTAAATCTGATTGTAAACCTACTGCTATTTCTCTCTTCTTCAGAGGTCAGCACGGCAGTATAATTCCTGACCCCTGTCCATGAGCATTTTCCTATAACTGGCACCAAATATTATTTTGGAGGAGATGTCTCTTTTCTCTAGCCTTCAGCCAGCAGCTTTCTTCTGTGGGAAATATGGCAAATGAGGCATACAGATCCTCATCCCCAAATGTAAGTCGTGGCAAGAGTCATCACAGCCGCCCCCCTGGGAGGTCGGTGCTGGCTCTGCTGGTCTTTCATCACTCGGCTGCCTGACCAGGTGGCTGGTCATGAGCCTGCCTGAATATGGGGGGGGTAAATAGTATTTTCCAGGTAGATCTGCCCAGCTTAGTGGCATGCTGTCTGTGGTGCCACAATGTGCAGTCAGGCATGTGTGGGAGTGGTTGCAGGTGTCACTACCTGCAATGTGTCCACAGGGTGCCACGTGGGTAGAAATCCTCAGGCCACGGTAAGAGCTGTGTGTGGAGTCCGACTCCACCAACCCCCTTCCCCTCTCCCAGTTTCCTCCTTCCCCCTTCACCTTCTCCTCACTGCCTCTCAATAAGACAAATCTAGGGCTGCCATGTTCCCGAAATTCCTGAGAGAGGGCAATAATCTTCTTTGCTTCTCTTGCCTTCAGAGCAGGATCCCAGCAGTGATGCTTGGGCAGGTGGTGCACCATGGTCTCCCCAATGCTCCTTCAACTTTCCAACACAGGAGCTTTCCAAACAGCGCTCTCCTTCTTTCACCCTTTCTGCACCAAAGCTTCTCCTTTCTGACGCAGCTGCTGGGGTGTGGGGACCAGGTATGTGCTGTAGATGTCCAGCCTCCCTTCTGCCTCCTGCCACTGCTGTCCCTGCAGAGCTGACACTTCATGAAGTGTATAGACGTTAGCTCCTGCTCCTGGGACTATGGCTCTACCCACTCCCTTATTGGCTTTTATCAAAGCAAAGGACAAAACTTCTTTACTGACAAGGACCAAAAAAAGTCCTGAATATTGTCTGCAATCAGGAGAAATGGACTATGAGAGGACCATAAGAGCAGAAAATGAGGATGCTTCAGGAAAAAAACATTGCAGTAGCCTATGATGGACTGTAAGTGATGAAGTTAAGGCAAATAGTGAAGTGATTACCCTATCTGCATAATGGCATGGTCTCAAACGCTAGAAGGAGGATACCCTGCCCTCTGGAAAAGGATAGAGCTAGATAGAGATAGGTCAAGATTGAATCTCATGAGACTAAGAACAGAATTCATGAAGACTTCCTGCATCTGGGAACAGTCCTCTAAGCAGAAGTTTACCTGGAAACTTATCTTAATCTGGACTCTTAAAGAAAGTGGCCTCCTCCTGGGAGGAGTGCAGTTAGGTATGTTTGTCTCAAACCTTGCATGAAGCCAAGAGGAAGAACATCTCACTTGTGGATGATGATAGGCTTTAGGCATGAACAAGGCATCCGATCGTTCAGCCCTGGCAATATTGAGGCACTTGTGAGAAACGTAAAGGTGAAAAATGGCAGAGCCTGTGGTTTCTAGTATATCCAGCATTAGGTGATATCTCAACCGAGATTTTCAGAGATGTAAGCTTAAGTGTCCTTTAAATACCTAAGTCCTTTTCTGTGGCTAGCAGTTGGGTTTTAAAGCAATTTATTTAAAAGTCTTTCTTTTATAAGCAAGCCCTACATCTTCCAGGCACCCATCTGAAAAATTGCAATTTGAAGCCTAAACCATTTACTATAGCCACCATTCTTTCAAAATGTCTTAGGTGTTCAGATGAATAGCTGAGTGTTAAAACTCAATAAATTCAGATTAGTGAGGAATTATAATTATCTAATATCAAAAGCATCTTATCACTGGAAGAACTTATTAAGAACTGCTTTTAATTCACTATCTCAAGTAGCTTTTGATTCAAGATTAAATTTTCAGAAGAGGAAATGCTCTAGTTCAAACAAGTATTAAATATAAGAAATCAGTATTGTCTGTACTCTTGCTATATCACAGCTCAGATTAGTTGCCCACCGTGGTCTCCCCTGAAACCTGAAAGTTAATCACTAACTTAACATAACCTTAAATTGAAACAGTTGGGGAAAAAATGGCATTGATCTCTATTAGCTAAACAAAAAAAGCGAACAAGAAATATTTCCGTAAGCTTTTAGGTCCCATAATCATCTTTGTGAGATGATTAAGAAAGAAGAATATTCTCCTCCTGGGTAATTGTGGCCTTAACAGCACCAGCCTGGCCCAGAACAAGTGCATGAGCAGTGGATAGAGGTCAGCTGCCTGGCACTGGCAGGTAGAAGAGAGCACAGAGGAGAAGGTGGTAAGTGAAAATAAAGGGATGACAAAGATGCTCTGTCAGGTCATCTTTCCTGCTTTGAATGCTAAATAACTTAGGAACAGGGGCGGAGGCAGCAGCTCCCACAGTTTCCCAGTCCTTGTTGTAACGGCTCATTTTCACTGGAGGAGAAAAGTAATTTTGTTCCTCCTCCTCAGAAACGTTTAGGCTCCTAATGCCCCTTGAGCACTGACCTCTCATTCATTTTGAATAGAAAAAATCAAATTAAAAAAAAAAAAAAATTTAACATATCTATTTCCAAACTCTCCTGGGCACGATGACAACGGTGGAATGAAGTCTCTGAGCAAACACAGAAGTATCGCAAGCCAAGAGGAAACAAGAAGGGGGACTGCACAGAGATGTTAACACGTCTGAAAATCATGTCCTTGTAGACTTCAGAGACATTAAAGAGTGCCCAAGAATCCTACTTTTTACAGCAATTATGGAAGGCTTTTTCTATGACTCCATGAAAAACAAAACCTCCAAGAGATTCCTTTTCTTATGTGACTTCATCCATCCCCTCATTGACAGCAGAGACCTGTAGCGGAGAATGAAACTTTTTCTTCAACACCTCCTCCAATATACTCCTGAGTATTCAGATACCAATACTGTAACATGCGGTTTTATTTATAACAAAATCCCGATTTTTTAAAGATCTGTTGTGGTGGGTTTTCTGTTGGGGCAGTTCTACTGCTAGGTGTCCGACTGCTTTCAAAGTTGTTCTTTTAAATTGTGGCTTCTGATCCTACTTACCTCATCAAAAGAAAAATGAAGGGCATTAGGTACATTTCTACTGTGTACATTTCTACACTGTTCATCTTGCATGAAAAGACAAAGCAAAATGGCTGCCTTGCATGCAGCAATCTGCACTCTGAATTATGCAAATGCCTTTTCTTTCTCTTCTCATGGTTAGATGGTGCCTGAATCAACTCAAACAAATCAAAGCATGTAATAAATTGATATAATTTCCCATGAGTCTTGCAGAAAGTCTCATTCAAATAGATGGAGGTTTGCCAGTCCATCACACTATGAAGACTTCTAGGGTGGTGCATCTGATGCCATTGAGTTACCAAACTCTTGTACTGGGGCTTCTCACACTTCAGTGCTAGAGTTGCTACTTTTTTTGTGGAAGGGTATTTCAGATAATGCCCCGGTCAGCAAGATGTTCTTCTTCAGAGTGGCAATAATCCTCCTTAGTGCATATCTTCATCATTCTTGTGGTGTAATATTTATTTATGTAAGAGATTTGACCTCCCCATGCCATTGTTGTATGCTATAATTCTCTGTCATGACCTAATTATCATACTTTGTGGGTTTTGATAATGATATAAGCATGAATAGAATACCATAAGTGCAGGGTCCTTTGGTTTGCTCTTGCCGTACTATAGAATATTCCAAGTATGTGTGTGTGAGGTATAGTATGTATAAACATCCTACATTTTTCCAAAGCTAGCCAAAAAACAGATGCAAAAAATAAAATACGGACAGGTGGAAATTTCTGTGCCTACCAAGCGCTCATCACCTGCTTATGGATCAGAGGTTCTTGGGAAGGACAGCCAGCTGCCTAACCTGCTGGAGATGAATCCAGGTATCAGAGAGTTAAAACACTTGCTCATTGGTTTTCTCAGCTCCTATTTTAATTTGCTCTCTTTTTTTTGGACAGCTCTGTGAAGGCAGTCTGGTTCGCTGCTTCGCCATACTAATGAGACTCATCCATCTGCCTCTGTCATTGCCAGGCTCTCTTTTCTGCTGGAAGTCAGAGATGAACGCTCAGGACAGGTCCTTTCTAGGCTGCAGTACTTAATCATTTCTAAACACGCTAGATGGCCTCAGGCAGTGAAGGCAACAAGCATTTAACCCAGGCTTGGCAGCTCAGGCTTCCACATAGTCTGGCTCTAAGCCTTGATAATGAAAAGTAGCTGTGCTTTTACTCTCCACTTAACCAGATGCTCTTTGCTTCTTGGGGCAAAAGGTTAAATAGATATAAGAACCCATGCTAGTTTTGAAGCCTTTTATTAGCAGTCCTTATAGAAGTGGAGTAGAGCATTCTGCTCCCCTGACTATGTCTCTCGGGATCCTGTATTTAGGACTGTGTCCACTAACTAGAGGAATGTAACCTCCTCACCCAAAGCTCATTTCTTGTTCAAGTAACAATAAATAGAGCCTAAAGCCCACTTTGCCACTTAATTATTTAATGTTCTATTTTTATAGTAAGAATGGATGAAGGAGACATTATCAGTTTTGTTTAATGGTGGCAACACCTTATATTAACAGTGCAGATAAAGCATTTTTTCCACTGTGGCTGGGACAACTGATTTATTTTTCCACTCCATCTACTGCTCCATATGTCTCTGGAATCTGCCTTTTTCCCAGAGCTCATGTTAGTATAAAGCAATTGTCTGGGATGTGTAAGAATTAAGTATCCCATCATTCAGGCTAGACATGCAATTAGAAGAGTTGCACTAATTTCCACTGCTGAGACCCTGTCACTTTAATTTATCCTTACTTTCCTGCATTTAGGTCTTCTCTGGTTTGAGGCCAAGGGTTTTATATAGTTTGAGGCAGTGGTTCTGTAACGCTAGAGGTGGGGGGGAGGAGGAGTTGGTGGATGTGGGTGGGGGGGGGAGAAGAGCGGCCGGGGGGAAGTGTTAAGGGCAGAGGAAGAATAAGAACGGACTGAAAGGAACAAAACTGACACGTACACACTTTAAAGAGCTAAACCATGTGCCAAATAATGATGTGTGGAGCGGCTGCAAAAGAAAGTAAAGCTTTCAGAGAGGAAGTCTTTATTGAATAGCAGCACTGGGCATGTGTCTCACCCCAGATTATTTTCTTTTTTTTACGTAAATGTTTAGCATTGAATCTCAGTGCCGGGGTTGGGTTTGAACGGCTCAGCTGAGAGCGCTGCTGAGTCTGTCCTCTGTTCTGCTCCAGGTTTCCCAGGGGAGAGCTGGGGGTGCAGGAACATCAGCTTCGGCTCAGGTACCATCTCCCCATGCCCGCGGCTCCCGTGCTGCACTGGAGCAGAAACCCTCAAAATAGCATAAATCTGCCAGTGCACCGAGCTCCTGGGTAAAAGTCCAGAACAACATCGGACAAGAAGGTTGCTGTGCA
>NW_009198887.1:14023-51469 GCF_000690835.1 Fulmarus glacialis | reverse complement strand
CTGCTGCAGTCAGGACGAAATTATTCCTAGATCCAACTGGTAAAGCTTTGGAAAAACCCTGAAACTGTCCAAGCTTTCATGCAGGGAAAAAACTCTAATTACATATCTTTATGGAAAACGGCGAATGGCTTTCTAATTAGGAAGAGTTTTGTATCGGGTTATTTATATGGAACTGTCTGGGTTGATTTGTGTGAGTGTTTGTCAGTCCAGCATAAGGAAATGTGCAGAAAATATGTGTTAATATTGGGTGATACAGAAATATAGTGCTATAGTAAGTAGTTCTCTTGCTCCAGTGTTTTTCAAACAGAGAGTAAAAAGTACAAATACAATATACTTCAGTAAATTTAAAGAAAAGTATAAGGAAAATTGGAAAACCACATTTACACTCGTTGAGCCTTTTTTAATGGGGTAAAGAAAAAGAAGATATAAGCTGCCATTCTATACTTGCATTTCAGTGATGACATATTTACAATTTGTTTTCATCTTTTCTTACTACTGGAGAATATAAAACACTGTATTAGGTATACTTATTACTAATAAAGTGTTGCAGAGGACTAAATAGTGCTGATAAGGATATATATTGTAGATGCTAGAAATTTAACTCAATTTCCTCAAAGGTATTTGGTGAAATGAAAGGGGAATCGGGCACCTAAGTGCCTTTGAGTCTCTGAGAGTTTGTGAGGGAGACTTAGTGGTGTGGAGACTGACAATGAAATTGTTCATAGTTAGTATAGTTTTAAGCATTTTTAAATGCTAAGAAAAATTTAGATTATACTGCCTATGTGCGTATCAACTGTAGTTGAACTGTACATTATTATTAATTGGGTTTATACACTTGTACCTGGAGATCAGCCAAGAACAAGGCCCTGCTGTACTGGGGCCTGCACAAACACAGTGACAGTTTCTGGCTCAAGAGTTTAATCTCTATGGACAAGATAGAGTAAAGGGAGGGGAACCAAAATGGATGATGTAATCAGAGTGAATGTAAATGGCTTGAAAATACCGTAGGAACATTAAAATATTCTAGAGATTTGCTCTCTCAACCCTTGCACTGGGATGCAACCAGGGCAACCTAGGTTACCCACTGTACGTGCATGGCTAATTTCTATTAACTGTCTGTGTTTGGGGAGAGCAGAGAGGAAGAACAATTCAAAGGAAACTAAGGTCAAGAAGCTCTAAGGGAGGGAGAAGATGGGTGTAGAAGCGAGCAGGCAATTTCTAGTATCTTCCTGAACCCTGTCCTCTCCAATGTTTGCTACCCCTCCCACACCCATCCCCCTTCTAACTTTTCCATTCTCCTCCATCGTGGGCATGATGAAGAGACCAGCCTCCACTCAAGCCTTGCGTGGTCTCCGCACCACGTGTTGCAAGGCCCACCTGCATCTTCTCCTGGCAGAAAGACACTGGTGACCGTTCTCAAAACAGAAGTCTTCAACCAGTTTGGGCTCACCGCATAGTGATTTAGACTGTGTTTTGTTGGATAGCTTGTGTGAATGTTATGTTGGATGCCGTTAAGATCTTAATAAAGTCAGACTTATGTTTTGATGGGTTGTAAGTAATGGCAAGTCCCCTTCCCTTTCTGTCCTCCTGCAGTGGCTGTCATTTAAAGCAGCTCAGTTGATCCCATCTGTCATACCAGAGATCAGCAGCAGAGTGCAATTCTAATGCAGCCAAATCTTTTCTTATAGAGGCCATTTTTGTAAAAACTCAGTGAAAATAAAATCTGAGCCTCAGATAAGGTAGAACTGCAAACTCCCAGTACTGTCAAGGTGCCTTCACAAAATATTTAAGGAAAATGTGAACTTGGTTCACAGTCTGCTCTCCTGCATGTTCCATACTTGCTGCTTGTGTTTACAAGAGAAAGATGAGAATGGCTTCAGACACAAATAAGCAGTATTAGCAGGGCAATTCTTCATAAGTACACTTATTCTCTTCCAAAGGCATTTGCATAATAATAAAGGAAGAAAGCTATATAAGGTAAACCACATATCAGCAGAATTGTTTCTAAAAGTGAATGCTTTTCAAGGTTTTCCAAGAGGCAGTGGGAGCTCTTTGAAATCAATGAGGTAATTAAAAGTGGTGGAAAAACAGAATAAGAAAAAAGAAAAAAAGACAATTTGAAAGCTATTAAATGCCCACCAGTCCAGTGATTACAGCATTTACCTGGAGCTTGGGTGACCCTGGTTTGCATCCCTGCAATGTTACAGTTTCCCTATGGGAATTCTGGACAAGGAAATTCCTTTCTGTGCCTCATCTCACCTATAAAACAAGAATTACAGTATTATTCTAATTCTGGGAGGTGTAATCAAGGTTGTAGAGGAGTGCGGAACAAGTTCCCCGGTGGTCCTGTAGTATTACTAAATGAAGCAAGAACTCCCCTCCATTACTACAGTAGTTGTTACTGTGTAGTAACAGCTAAGAAGTCCCCTTAACTCAGGGTAAACTCAGCAGGGACTAGAAAGGAAAGAAGGAACCAGGAAAGTTTGTTCCAGGGCCCGTGGCAGTGCTCAGTGGTCCTTTGTCATGGAAGCATATATACAATAAGGACCTCCTTGCCCAGATGTTATGATGATGGAGACCTTTAAAATTTCCCAACATAAAAAGATGTCTTCATACATTCCAGATACCAAAAATAAATAAAAATAAAACAAACACTTTGCCTTCTCCCAGAGTTCAGTGTATAATGCATAATGTTTGAAAGGTGCTAGAGTTGCAGCACACATTTAATTTTTGGTAATATAACATTAAACATGCATTTTCTCTCTAATGATTCCATGATAAGCTGTCTCACACTGCAGGTAAGAATATAATAATATAATGGAGGGAATTAGCAAAGTTATCTGTGTCTTCCTGGTCCTGGCCCTGAAACCAATAGCACTGTTGGCATCTGGAGGCTGCACCTGTCATGAGTTACGGCCCCTGTTTTTACAGGAAGGATAAAACTGGTATTTCAGTGCCATATGATATATAATAAACTCTCCGCCTTAGTACAAATGCATTTATATGCCGGTATCGGAACCGAGTACAGAAAATACAAGCAGTTAACTGTATATGTTAGATACACTTTTTGTAATACTTTTTGCTGCTAATAAAATAAGTCACTGGCTCTGTTTTACAAGGGTAGTTTGACAGTTGAAATCGCAGGCTCTGTGTCGTGAAACAGCACAATACCCTCTTTGCCCTTTAAATCTCGTAACAATGTTAGGGCTTTGGCTATTGTATGGGCTCTGAATTGCCTGGCCAGAAATGTGGACCCAGGGTTCATGTTATCCCAAAATATTTAGTCATACAACCAAACCCATTCTGTTCACAAGGCTGTCAAGATGACTGAGTGAGATAAATGTCTTATTTTCTGACAGTTTCTTATGAACGATAGTGCTTGTGAGCAGCGGGGCACAGGAGGCAGTGGGGCCCGATGGGCTGTATTTGGTTTTGGTGCTCTCCCGCCAGCCCACATCACTTGCTGGAGCTCATTTTCATACCAGCATTTTGGCCCACCACCTATCTGCCTGTTGACACCCTTTCCTACAAGCAGGTAAAGAAGGTTCAAGCGACCTCCTCCGCTAGCTTCTGGGATTAAGACCCATCCCTTGTAAAGCTTCATCTCCCTTAATGTAGGGCAATAAGTTTGCGCCGTGGTTTCTCCTCAGTGGGAGACTCCTGCCCCCCAGGGATGGGTCCATCCAGAGGGGACAAACGTCAAAATTCTGGCAAGGACCCTCCTACTTCTGCCCACGTTTCTGGTCACGTTAGCCCAGAGAGCAAGACTGAAGCGAGCCTTGAGCCCAGGTTTCCACAGGGCCTCGCACTGCACCGCCCTGTCAGATTTGACACATGCTCTGGTTTTATGCTTGCTGCTACAGAATACTGAGTAAAATGGGGATTTTTTTTTATTATTATTATTTACTGTTGGCACCATCTCAAATGCTTAATCAATACATATGAGCTAGAAAGAATGAATCTAGTATTTTGCCAGTGAGATACAAGGTTTAGAAAGAAAGCTGATGTCCTAGCAGGAAAAGTTACTCTGGAGAAGTTGGTTTGCAGGTTTAATCATTAGGTTTCAAATAATTAAACACCCCAGAAATGTATTTTTAGATTATAGCAGGGTTGGCTCTACCCTCCAGTTATAAGTGTCAGTAATCGGTAACGCCATTAATTCTGTTTAATACTCTCAATAATTTCTGTACCAGCAATAGGGAATAACATGAATGCTGTCGTGAAGGTTTTTAAAGCCAGAATAGGGCTCTGACAAAATGAATCAGCTTCTGGGTTTATCTAGTTCCTCTGAAATCAAGGGAGTTACGCTAAGTTACACCATACAAGAAGCCAAGTCATTTCAAGCATTGTATGATTTAATAGTAACTGTGCCAAACTTGGTCATACTTTCATAGGAGTAATAGAAAATAATAACACTATGGAAGGGGAAGGTGGGGTTTTTTAGCCTTGTGCATATATATTCATTCTGTGGAATCACTGAGTAGACTGTGGAAATAGCTACTTAAACATTGGTTTAATGCTTTAGAATGTCAACTTTTTAAGAAAATAGCTCAGATTTCTGTAGGAGTCCTTATACAAATGGTAATGCCGAGCAATATTGTCTACTTTCGTCTCCTCCTTTGTAATATGGTCCGACTTAAAAAAAGGAATAAATAAATAAGCAAGCAAGAGAACAGCAGTATATTTGCTCGTAAGAATTATCTCCTTTTCAGGGACTTTGCTACAAACGTGAAGCTTGGATCCTTCGTTAATTAGCACAGAAAGACCATACAGGCCCATTGGCCAAATGTTAGTAGAAAGGCTTTTTTTCCATTCTTGTTTTAGCCTTTCCTCGGTTATTAGGTAGGACTGCAAAGTGCCAGGCAAGCCAGGATATTCAAATGAACAAACCTGGATGCTTTACAACTTTTGCCCTCTTGAAATCAGATCTGAAAAATACAGGACCTAAATATCAATACTCTAAGGTTTTAGTTTTATATCAGGCATAAATCTTAACAACCCGTACTTAACAATGAGCTCAGATTTTAACTTAATCTTTGGCAGGCTGAGAATTAAACCAGCACATGCTCCGTTTTGTCTTCTCTCCAAGGTGGCTCCTTGAAAAAGGCTCTGTCTGTGCCAGCCAGCTTAAAGGTTTTATAGTTTGTGAAAAGCAGATACAGTACTGCCTAGGTGGGCCACGGGCTCCTCCTGAAAGACAAAGAGTTGAGTCTTGCACTCCCGAGCTCTCTTCTGCTTAAATAAAGTTGCTAGTTGCTTAATGAATGTTAGCTGTAATACTCCCTGTGGTCAGTGGGGCTGTTGTTTAATGAATTGCTTAATGTGCTTGATTACTGTTGCTATGTGGAATGAGGGAAATAGCCAGAGAGATTTGAAAGACCCACTAGAGAATACGATGAAAATGAATTGGATCAATAAGAAGTTTTTGCTCATCTCTGAGCAACGCATTATGTGCTGCATTGTTGGAGTTGGGGATAATGTAATTTTGTGGCTTGTTGTTGTTCTTTTTATAATTCAGAAATATAAATCTCGTTTGACACTGGGTTTTAGGGCTGGCCTTCCTGGAGTTATAAATGTTCCCCTGACTCCAGTCCCGGTTACTCACATGGACAGATAAATTAATTAGGAAAACTTTTATGCCAATTACTTTATGCCCTTGGCTTTCATATGTTTCTGAAGAGCGGCAGCTAATTAAAGATATGATTCATAATTACTGGTCGATCGAGTAGTTGAGTAATGGAATCAGGAACTGTTCCAAAAAAATTATCCATCACATCATTACTAATTGTTACATAATACATAAGGATGTAGAATTCAAATAAAAAATTACTCACATTTGAAAGATTCATTCAATTAGTGGGTTTGGGATATTTTTTATAACAATTATAAACACCGAGATAGTTCTCACATTTTTAAAGATCACAGAGGTTTTATAAATATTTATAATTAAATAGGAGCATAATTTCCAGCGAGTAAAGGACTCAAGGGCCTAGCTGGAGGAGTGGGTTAGTAATATATTGAATTTATGGAAGCTGGAAATCAAATCTTTGGGTCAAATTAAGGCTCAAGTGAAATGAATATGATGGTGTCTTCCTAGTCCTGTTTGTACAAGCCACAAAACTGCTCTAGTCTGGCAAGCATTGCAGGCTAATTTCTAGAGAATAGAAGAGCTGTTGCAAGTTATAACTTGGCACTGAACGACGCACAGAAATTTGCACAAAATTTGTCAACACTCATTTTTCACAGTCAGCATTTGCTGTCCCAGCAAGAAGATCGTAACAGATACCACAACCTGGTAAAACTGGTAAAATGGTGAAAAAAAACCAAATTCCTCCAGCATTGCCTTGCTAAGTTTGCAGATGTTCTGTGTTACCACAGTTTATGAGCAGTCATGTCACTTCTTCAATAAAAGATGTCTGGAAAACTCAAGCGTGAGTTCACTCAATGATTCAGATACCCTACAGGTGAACCTGGGAAACCTCTGGGTTCAGTTTCCCACTGGTTCCTTACAGCCTAAAGTAATCTTGTGATAAAGTCCTGTATAAATATCTATATCTGCTAAGCCTTGAGAATAATTCCTAAACCTTACAAAGCAGGGCCAGCAATACCTGCAGCATGCGCCTTCACAAAAGCTGTGAAGGTGTCCCAGCCAGCAGTTCAAAAGTTATCAAGAGAGCACCTCAAGTACCCAGAAAAATTTTAGCTGACTCAATATTTATTTGAAATTCCTGGAGGGCCTGACCCTGCGTATTCTTCATCTCCTTCCTTTATTTAAGTAACTCAGATCTACAGTATTAGCTTTTTCACCTACTCCGCAATGGGTTTTTTGCTATACTTGGTTGGTTTTATATGATTAACTTAACCTACCACTCATTAGACATATGGCATATGGTTTGGAGGAGGATTAATAAATGTTTTGCTATATCTGAACGAGAGATAGAAAATGAATGAAAACAAACTTCCACTTCTGCTTGCAGCTTTAAATGGCTGTTTAGCTGCCATCCATCTGCAGGTACCATGTGCTGCCCTCCTGAGTATCATCAGGGAACAAAGGAGAATTCAATTAAACATTTTTATATTCTAATTGACTTGGATTGCTATAGATGTCTGCAGCAGCATGTAGGAGAACCCAGGTGATGGGTGGATAAGAGCATTCAGCAGAAGAATGTCCCAAAGACCTCAAAGTCCAGAGGGGCAAGGCGGACACAAGATGGGAAAAGGGGAGAGGGACCAGCGGGGAGCGTTTGGCCCCTTCTGAGGGTCAACACCGAAGTCAAGCCCCCTGAAGTCCCCACCAGCGCAGGGCTCTCCAATGAACCTTCCTCTTCTTACCCTGTAAAGGTGTTCCGGGGGAAACAGCTGCTTTTTTTTTTTCTTTCGTTTTTAAGAAGCCCTTTTGTAATAGTGTTACATCTTTTAAAACCATGTTTTGGTATTTCAGGAGTTGGTACCTTCTGATGAAGTGAGGAGGAAGGGTTTTTTCCCCTGCACCAGGTCAGCTGAGCACACGGAGGAGAGGAGGGTGACAAAGTGATGCATAGAAGTCTGCAGAGGTGTTAAGGATTGCAGCTGTAGAACTAAATGCTTTTAAAACTTCAAAGTTAACATCCTAGGGAATAACAAAGTGCAAAAACAAGTAATATACAATCGTGATATTATATTAGATGGGAAATCAATACTGAACCTGGTAGCCATATTACAGTGCGTTTCTATTGTGACGGTTAGTCAGAAATAGCTTTTTAGGATGAATGGTGACAGCCTCTGACCTGTCAACATCCTTATCAAACACATGCTCCTGCCTGGCGGAGGCACGGGTGCTCCTCACCTGCAACAGCACCGCACTGTGAAAGGGCTGTCTGCAAGCCAACTGAGGACAGAAATTCACGGCTAAAGAAAAATCCCAACCCCAACACAATATAACCTTAATTCACAAAATCCGTAGGAAAAAAAAACGGGCACTTTGAAACGAATTAAAGCTAATGTCCCTGCAGAAGTTTTGTTTTTAAACATTTAAGCTGCTACGCTGCTGGTTTATGAATGTGTTTGCATAAATGGAACAGGGTGAGGAAAGATATTCGAGTTTGATATGGTCAGGGGTTTTTATGGAAGTTTAATTTCTTCTCATTTTAACACTAGAATTAGATGATTCCATTGTCTGGACATTTGTCTGGAACTAGAAACCCTGTGGACATATGTCAGACTTCCTCAAGATGCAGCAGAGCACAAGAGCAGTTCAGTCAATGCTGAGTATCTTTGGGGGAAAGTCCTCTCTTTTTTTCATTTTTGTACAAGAGAAGAGAAAGCATATGGTCTATTTTAAGACATTGTAGTCCATATCTTAGAGAAAATTTTGGTCTAGATTACTCAGTGTGTATGTGGTACCCTCTGACTTAAAAGGGAAATAAAGGTTATTTTCATACTATTTTTTGAATTACTGTACAAATTACTTTAAAGCAATTGAAAAGGAGCAGTTTTGGATTAATGGATGAAAAATTACACTGAATTATTCTCACTGTGAAAATAGCCTTATAGCTCTTGGTGAAATGGAGATTTTTATATTTTGGGTAAAATAATCATACCAGTGGTAAATGCTACCATGTAACAAATTCCCCTATATGTTATGTATTTTATATAAATGCATGAAAATACAGGCTTACACTACAAAAAGCAAAACCCCTTCAGCCATGTTTAGTGCTTGAAAAGTCACATGACCAAAACTAATTAATCTCCTGTGGTTTATCAGATCAAATCAGTAGGCAATGGATTTTTCATAAATATTTGGGGTCACTTGATGCATTTTACTTTGATACATTTAAACATTTTGTAAGGAAAGTTATTTCAAAATGAAAACCTCAAACTATTGTGAGTGTTGAAATGGGAAGCTCTCATTTTTTCCCCTGATAAACAAAAACAACAATATAGACAGAACTTAATGAAATACACATTAATTCAGTTGCAACAGCATTTTTCGATTGGAAAACCTTTTTTTTTTTCAAAACAGAAACGTTTTCGGGCAGCTTCAAGAAGAGCAGATGGGCTTTAGTCCATGAAACTTGGAAGGTGCTACAGCTTCCCTGAATTACCTGTAAGGATGGAGGCATGCAGAGCTCCAAGACAGCAAACAGGAAGGGAGAACAGAGGGGAGAGGTGAAACGGGGTGCATAATTTCCACATTAGCTAAAAATTTGCTACCTGCAACCTGTGTCACTTAGTGCTTAGCAGCACCAAGTACTTTTGAAACCGTAAAGGCTGTCATTTCTGTCTCTGAAATACTTCAAACTTGAGAATCTCATGCAGTAACTTTCAGGCAAAGCAAATATTTGTCACTTCTTGGATTTCAGCTAATTATATCCTTTCACCAGGAAGGTGCTATTTATTCTGCATGCATGAACGTCTTTCTGGAATAAATATTATTTGCAAAAATGCAAGATAACATAGTTCATGCCTGTCTGTGTCAAATGTAATAGGCACTATTAAACCAGATGTACCCTCGGAGTACATTTCGTCATTAGTTTAACACCTTTCTGATGTCAAAAGCAAATGTCTGATGTTGCAACAGATTCCCAATGATGTCCTAATGCGCTTCATATGCCATAAAACTTTCATTACCAGCAACAGCAGCTGGGTTGTGTCACTATAGCCAGTGAAATTCTGTAAGATTTTATGAAGTGCAAACTTGTTCTACGAAGACAGATAAGATCCATTATCTAAAAAGTGGACTAAATTACCATAGTCTCAAGGCTTCACCAACTGGTGCAAATTGAGCTGAAAATCCACTAAGTAGCATGTGTTGCAGTGACTGTTTCACCCTCAGACTCTGCTCTGGGGAGCTGTCTCCCCACTGAGCACAGGTTAACGTTAATACATAGCATTAGGAATATATGGTATAATACTGCAAGATCTCCCTGTCTCTGTCCTGATCCCCCGAGACTCTTTCCTCCCTGCCTGAGCATGGTCCCCACGGGCGACTGAGCCCCAGGCACAGAGGGACCATGAGGATGCCAGAAGGCTGGCGAGCACAGGCAGCAGGACTTTCGTGGGGGCTGAGCCTAGGCGTGAACATCCTCTGAGGCGAGACAAGGTAAATGGCCATGGGATTCTTCACAAGGAGAAATAAATGCTTATGACAGCTGTTCTTCAAAACCGCCGCACCTCAAGCATGAGCAGAGAGAAGGGAAAGCCGTTCTTTCCCCGCTACTGTTTTGTGCATGTGATGAGCACTGAGATACTCTTGCAGTTTGGGGGTGGGGGTGGCATACAAGTAGGTCAAATCAATAGATGCTCCTTGCAGTAACCAGACAGCTAAATTATTAACATTATTTTCTGAAGAAGAAGGCGCTTGTTATTACATGATTCATGCTTGAAGTTTTCCAAGCACTTAAAACAGAGTCCCCATGATTTACAAGTAAGAACAGATTATTAGTGTCTCAGAACTTAATTGACTGCCTCCTCTCGGCCATTGACTTCAGCAGTAAATTTTTTTCCAGTTACCTGCTCAAAATAGCAGCATCTGCCCCTTAAACACCCAGCACGGATCAAGGATGGGAAAATTCTGTGTGTCTGTTCTCACAGAATAAATCAAAATTTGAGGCTAAAAGCCTCAATCTTGTAAAACTGGCACTGTTGGAAACAAATTGCTGGACACCTTGAAATCTCTGAGGGGCAAAGAAAATCAAAGCCAATTTCTAATATTTTTTCTTCCTAAAACTGCACTCATTCTAAAATGAAGAGGCATGTGGAGTATTCAGGCTGAGGTGGAGGAGGTGGGCAAGCACAAAAGAGCTTGCCTGCAGCATTGGGAGTCTCCAGTGCCACACAGTGACTTTCTTTAATTTATTCAGCGCTGAATTCCAGCGAGACCTCCTCTCAGCCCTGTTCACACACATATGTTCCGATGTACGAGAGCCCTCCTCTCTCACATAAAAGCTGACACACAGACATATAGCGTGCACGTTGTACTTTCCTACTTGGCAACTGATTGCATATCTCAGCTCCACTGTGGAGGTAATCCCCACATATGTATAATTATTTTTAATGAATTAAGTCCTTGAAGTGTGAAGATCCATAAAGATCTTTATAGTCTCCTTTGACACTTGAAGGTAAATATTTGCATTGTGCATTTCAAATTAGATGTGCAACGCCTGTTAAAAATAATGGGAGCTGGAAGTCTGGTCTGTCTAATGATTTCCTTCTTGATCGTTGCAATAGTAGAGAAAATATAGAGAGCAGGTGCTTGAGTCCTCCTCTGCTCCCCTGAGGATGGAGAGATCTGTCGGCAAAGTCGCCCCTAGGGTGGATGAGAACATCCTTCCCAGAGAGGGGCTGTGTCAGGGCATCTGCTAAATAAATGGTCCCCTTCCCTGGTGCTTCCTGAGTGATAACAGGCATTTTCAGTTCCCTCTGCATTACTGAGATACAGACTTTTTTTCACCTACAACTATTCTATAACTTATGCTGAAACGTTTCTTGGGTCTGCCGGCAGCAGGAGGGAAGACCGTCAATGTTGTCACGGAGGGGAACACAGTGGCCACAGGGCACCTCTGTGCACTGGGGACAGTGTGAGAAGACTGAACTTGTGGGGTTAATGCAAGGTGGGGAGGTGTGGGGGGAGGAGGGCTCCCTGAGGTCGCCCAGAACACTGTGCAACCCTGCTCATCAGTGTGAATTAGCCAGTGAGGAGCTCTGTGCCAGGGTGGTAAGCTAACCCAGCCTCGTAGAGCTCCTCACCAGCCTGCCTAGTATTCTTCTCTTGCCTGAACTCATCCATCTGGTCTGGGGACAGACCTCTGCTGTCTGTCCCCACCACAGCAGCGTTGGCTGGGCAGTCATTGCCCTTAGTCAAACCTCTCAGATTTGGACCTTCCATGAAATTATTCAGAATTCCCAAAATGAATTGCATTAAATCCGCTCGCTGATGGGGCCAAACCCTCCCACAATGCCCCATGTGTCTCAGCCCTGGACGGGAGGAGTGGGGTTGGTGGGTTGGTGCTTGAGCTTCGTCCTCCACCTCGACACCCAAGAGATCAGCTAGAGTAGAGACAATTCACCCTGACACAGCCCCTGATCCATCTGAGCTGTCGGGCACTTGCTTTGCTACTGAGGCTGAAATGTTCATCCCATGTGAGGAGCATCCAGCAATGCCTGACAAGACGGGATTCCACCATCCTGCACTTACTTCCTCCCGGGCAGCCCTTAGCTTTAGATATCACGGGCTTGTCTGAGATTTTATAAGCCATTGTGGTCATCTCTGCTGTGTGCTAGCACAATTGCAGTGCCCACGGCTGTTACACCAAAGAAAAAAGAAAAAATGGTACACATTTTTACTATAACAAAAGTCACGTCTTGCTAAATATACACTTTAAAAATTTAAACATCTGGAGCTGTGAAATTTCTGCTGTACATAAGGATGGCATGCCTGCTCTTCTTGTCCCAAATCAATAAAATAAACCCATGATTACCGCTCCTCTGTTCAATGTTTTTGAGTAAGTCGTAATTCTACAGCCAGGGTATACACCGATACACAGTGATTCATTGACACGTGCCTGCTACAATATACAATATCACCAATTCCTAACCAAAAAAGTAATAGAACTATATATAATGTAAAGAATGGCTTGCAGCCTTATTGTGAGAGACTCAGGAGGAGGGAGAGTTAAAGAAATGATATGTCACTCACTCCTAAATGTTGCAGTTGTCTGATCTGTCACTCTGATGCACTGGCTTTGCAAGCCTTTAGTTACCTGGAAACTCCCGTAAGAGCCTGGAGGGTGGGCGAAGAGGCGGGCAGAGGCTGGGGAAGGGAGAAGGGAAAGAAAGAAAGGAGGATTAAATTGAAGCACTCCTATCAGTGCTACATTTTCCCTCCAGAGAAATCCTTATTGTGTACCGAGTACTACAAGTGTGTATTTTATTGAGGAGAGGAGAAGGAACAATCAGAAACTCTGTCACATTGTATCACCATGAAAAGTAGTTGTGTTTTTTTAAAGGAAGGTATGGCTGGCTGGAGCAATTTCTCACTCCCTTTCAGTATCTTATCCGTGGTTCAGGATCCTACAAGAAAAAGAGTCAAGCCGCCTTCCTGCATACCATGATGTGAAGGAGCAGAATATGCTGTGGCCTTTCTTTGACTTTAGGTAGCCCAAAGATGCCATCAGTTAATTCGTCCCTTGGCATAGGCATACATTACATGGCAGGCTGTATAGAGAGACCTGCTCAGGTCCAGTAGCTTCATGCATGTGCAGGGAGAAACATGTTATTGTTGGCTCCCTCAGCCCTTCAGTTTTTCCCTTCAGGGTGATCGTTTTGGGAAACCCACAAACCCATTCACTAGGCGATATTGGGGGAAAATCTTGGGCATGGGGGGATTGTCACCTCTTGATTTTTTACGAACAAGGGGCAAACCCAGACCATATTTGATCCCTCTTTTACTGGACTGATCCAGTTGCAGAGGAATATGCTGGCTTAGTGCTCAGGTGGAAACAGTAACATCACAAGAGAGTATTTCAGGTTTCACGCTTTAGTAGTTGCCATTTGTTTAACCGATCAGAAAGTGAATCTATTTTTATTTGTTAAGCATAAAGAGAAAGATTGAGCTTTACCCGTCGTGGATAATTATGCCTTATCTCTCGGTATGACAGTGGCTTTCTCTGAAAGCTATACCTGAGTTATGACTAAGAGATACCATTTTGATAGATCTCAATCAGGAAATACCAGAACAAATTGAGATGGATTCTTCCTTTGTGTCAATGCCTTGCTCTTTTTCAAACAAAAAATATGATGCCTCCGATTTCACTGATTACTAGTTTCAGTGTCAGTCTTATCGAGGCAATGATAGGCTCTATACAAATGTCCTCCTAATGTTATTTTCCTAACAAAAGTAGTACCTGACCTGCAGTTTTTAGAGACAGCGTAGAAGAATAGATCATCTTTTTCTGCTGGCTCTACCTGGTTTGTAGCTAGCCGCTTAATTTAATGTCACTGAGAGCCCTCATCCAAGGAGCATTGCAATACTAATACTGAGCATTTCACTGTGCTTTTTTTTTTTGTGTCAGGATTAGGATTCGTTTATGTTTAACTTTTATTCGGTTCTTTATGTCAGCAAAGCTGATCCTAGAGTTAAAGCTAAACTTTCTGAAGACATGGCTGGCCGGTACAGGAGAGAACAAAAATACTGTGCCTGACCATGTCTGGCTCTGACAAAGCTTGATTGGCCTTTTCATGCCCTCCAGTAGCAAGGTTGGATTCTTGCAAATGTGCAGCCACTGTCATAGCTGCATCACTGAAGGACTGACAGTTCTCAAGACTTCATTATTATTTTTATTAGGGGATCTGTTGGCACTGACAGTTTTTTCTTGTACTCTTCAAATACGCTGGATACTGGCAGCTGAGGATTCTGCATGACAGCTTGCATTGAAGTATCGGGGTATTTTTCATGTTGGTACAGAGAGAAAAACTGTCAATAGGAACACAAAACAGAGCTCAGAGATGGTTTTATATATGTTAGTTTATTTCAGACTTGGTGCTATTTTGATTTTTCACTTGCAAATCATAATTTTAATTATATGTGAGCAAAGGTTATTGTTAAAAATGTAAGCAACAAGATGAATTTAATACCTCTGAACAAATACAGAGTAAAAGCATAGGCAGCAAGGGAAGATGTTTCCTGATTCATAGCTAGCTTCCTTTATTTAGGTCACCGCTAGAATGGTTTCATCTGAGCCCAGTTTTTTTAATGGTTCAGAACTGAATGATGTCTGATCATGAATGCCCTTCTATATTCCTTCTTCATAAACAAGGAAGCAGAGCCTAGGCAGATTAGTTTTGATGTGGATCAAAAGCAAGGTCTTTAAGGATATACGGGGAAACCTTTAAGGTTGTTTAAAGAGTGTACTTAAAACACAGGGAAGATTTTCCTTGACTTTGCTGTCATAAAGGATTGCGTTGAACATGACTAGCAACAAAACACTTGGCATACTGAGAGCAGGACTTTCAGATCCCGAACACCCAGCAAGGAGCAAATTGTGTTGAACACAGAAGCAGGAGATGTGGTTCCTTGGCAGACCTCATGAACAGTGATGCCAAACTCTGAGCTGAATTACCAATGGGGAATCAGTAAGTATGAATAGCCCCAGATAGGGTTTAGAGGTCTTCCTTTCTGAATGAGCACCGAGAGAAAATAAGCAGTGCCTCTACAGTACTGCAGAGCTTTTACAAAATCAACTCTTCAGAGACACAGGTTGATTAATTAAACTCACTAAAGTGGATGTGATTAAAAAACATACTGTCAAAGCAAGAGGACAAAGATGAAGAAGAAAAATTTGTATGTAACAAATCATTATTTGCATGAAATCATTGTGAGTTCATACAAAGGGTTTATTGAATGCACATCGGCCAAACCTTATTGATGATTATGGATTTTCTGGATATGCCTCAAAAACAGCATTTTCACCCCTGCATAATTGCTTTTTTTCTCCTGACCATTTTTATAATTTGATTATCTCTATAGCTCCTGTAGTATAAGCTATTTATTGAGAAATGCAATAGTCACATCAATAAAAAAGTATTAGAAATAAAGTAAAAATCACCTGATATTTCAATTTGCATTTAAATTCTCTGGATTTTTGGAGTTCTGTTTCTTTCCCATTACTTCTATTGTAAACGCCAAACAAGTCCTCAGAAGAGGATCTATATGTTTAAGTGGTACGTGCCTCTGTTAATAGTACTTGGGGGTCAGCCTACCCAAATATTATTTGTGTGCCCAGATGAAGACTGCTCACTGCATGTCATGACTGTCCCCTTGGTCTCCATGATGACAACCACAGAATCAGATTCCAGGCCCGTTTCCAGGTAAATACGTCCATGCTTTCAGATCGCTGGAACCTCTCACCCTCACGTCTATAACTAGTTGACAATAACTCTCTGCACAATAGTCTGTGATCTTTTCCAGTTCCTGGTACAAGTCCATGGAGGGAAGGTGGCAGTGGGTTTGTATTTAAAAATTATTACAGTCTTTCAGGATTTTAGCTATCTTTTTGATGGGATGCCTATTCTACTGGGTAGGGCAATGGACTGGCAGACAGGAAACGATCCATCTGCTTGTCCCAGCTCTTCCGCTCTGCTCTGCAACAAGTTGTGAATCACCTCACAGTCCTGTTCCCATCATTCCTCCATCCTTCATCAGTTTTGGCTTTAAGATGTTGAGAGAAGTAAACATTTTTCTGCTTGCTTTTAGGCTGCTCTGAGCACTTATCTTTTTCAGCTTCTCTAAGTGCTAATGAAACTGAAAATGAATGTATTTTTAAAGCTTATACAAAATAATTAAGAATGCAATTTAAACTTTCTTTTTGTTGTTCTTAAGTATTAAAATAGTCTTGTCAGTTCACGCCCAGTGATATAAAGACTTTACTATGCTACCCGAGCTCCAGTCCTGAAAACAGGACTCACTGTCAAACCAACAGGACTGGCCAAGGAAAGTAGAGCTAAGCGTACATGTACGTGTATGAGATAAGGGCTGTTGTACTGGTGTTGCTGCAGCTGCTCTTTGCTTGCTAGATAGTAGGATTTCCCACTGCCAGAACCAACTACTTAGGACATAGTAACCACAAAAGCAACAACAAAAAATAGGACATTTTTAATGAAGTGAGAGGGCTTTTATAATTCCAGACGTCTTTCCAAGTCTTTCTAAAACTTTAAATAAGATTTTAGTCTACCTCATTTTGACATTTTGACAGAGAAATAAGACAATTTTTGCAAAAATAACAGGTGAGAGTAAATTGTACACTTCAGTATTATAGAAGCCGATTCTTCTACCAAACAATAAAATATATGCTATATACGTACTTTCAGAAGTGCTCAGCTGTATGGTCAAGAATCAGTGTGTAGATAATTGTTCTTCAGTGTATGGGGTCTCTCAGAGCTTGAGTTATGACCTACGTATTCATTTGCAGCTCTGAAATTTAGGGACTCTCTCTTTGGAGAGAGGCACCAGTGTACCAGGGTCCTGTGCAATCCTCTGCCATTACCAAAGGCGTGGAGAATTTGAGGAGAGCATGATGGAGAATGAGTCTGAAGGGGGAAGAGCCAAGCCAATACACCCATGGAGATGGTGCGTAGGTGGAGCACAAGCGCATGGGAGCCACGTAGGATGCCATCAGCTACAGCTTGCAGACAACAGTCTAGATGGGAGTATTATTTGGACATATTTGCCAGACTAAAGTTAAAGGTTAGCTTCACGTGTGAATATATACTTAATGGCATATGCCCATTTGCAAGTCAACCCTGGCCTTATTTATTGTTTCCTTAAATGTATAGAGAGAGATACTGATGTAGGTATACATAGAGAAAGAGAAAGAGAAAGAGAAAGAGAAAGAGAAAGAGAAAGAAAGATATAGATAGATTATGAAATGACTATATGTATATATGGTCACTTTGTAATGTATTTATACACATACATACATAAAACAAAGTGATAGAAAATTATAGCATTCATGTATTCTGCGTAAATTAAAATGCATCCTTTTGTCAACAGGTCTCCCCAGAATAGTTGTGCAAACAGTGTATGCCTTTCTGTCGTGCAACTGTGGGTAATTAACATATGCAAAATACTACAGTCCTGCTAGGAGCTACCCAGCCCTCCCCTGAAATTTAGGCTCTATTTATTTACAGCAAAATAAAGTGGACCCTTCTGGAAAGAAACATAGCTTTGTGGCTGCACCAATGCTGTTGCACAGATGCTTTAAATCTTTTATATCTCCCAGACCTCCAGGGGCTGGTGTTGGATGGTATTGAGCCAGGGCCAATAAATAATTTATGCTAAGTAGCAATTTAGTTGTTTGGCTTGGGGTAAAGAAATCCAAGAAATTCATAAATAAAGTTCCCATTTTTGCTGTGTTCCAAAGTTAATTTATGTTACTCTGCAATTAACTAACATAAAGGTGAAAAAATATGACAGGCCTAAGGTAGAAAATAAAGCTCATAAATCTGCCGTATCTTAACTAGTGGTGCTTTAGTGATAGTTGGTGCTTGCACTTGGTTTCCCGTTCATCTAATTCACCTGTATTTGCTTGGCCCAGAAAAATGTAATTGATTTCTAATAGTTGCCCTTTGAAATAAACAAGCAAACCCAACATTTTTTGCTCTGTCCTTTGAACTAGAAAGTAGGTACTAGATTTTGGCAGATGCTTTGGCAAAATACACAGAACTGGTAATGTATAATGTGTGGACAAACTCTTGTCATCAGAGAGTCCCTGCATGCAATGACTGTATTTAAAACCAAATCCAGTTATTCGTTGATGTCCTTTATATATATACACACACATTGCACTTATATACAAATACATAGGATTTTGATGTGATACCTGAATTCTTCCCCTTGACCTAATACAGATTTTTCCTGCCAAAGACATGACTTTTCTTCAGCATCATTCATTAATCTATCGACACTGTGTGTACTGCTTAAATGGACACTCTTCCATATATGCAAGTGTGTGATGGTTGCCTTCATTAAACACCATCACTGCATCCAGAAGAATAAAATTATATAAGTACCTGCTGCATGTAATGTACAAAGTACAGAAGTTGGGCAGACTGAAGGAATGAAAGTTAGGCAAAAGACTGGATTCAGGTTGTTCCAGGATGAAGAGGCTATGTTTGTGTTTTCTGCCTGGATATATGCTGTAAGCTGTTAGCCATAATATTTAGTGACATTTTACAATTTGTATTGTTGCATGTAGAACTTTGCCCATCTGTCTGCTGGGAAAGGGTTAGAGTAAAATGGTGCATCCCATGAATTTCACAGGTTTTCTTACTCACAAGAGGGATTCTGACCATAGGCCTGAGGAACTTATTTCAGGCAGGTTGTCTGTTAACTGTTTCTACAGAAATAGGTTCTGACTATCCATAAATAGAGAAAAATTGAAACACAATTATGCAACAGAGAAGGACCAAGACCTCTGCTTCTCTGAAGCACTGTGCAGTCACTGATTTCAGTGAAACTACATTGATTCAAAGTAGCTTAATGTCTCATATTTTCAGCTTTAAGACTCGTCTTTGCAATTACTAGTAGTTTGAATGAGTGCATTCAACATCCTTCCTTTCAGGATGCAAAGAAAGGGAAGCTTCTTTCCTCCCCTCAGTTTCACTCCTGCAGAGTACAGTGTTGCAAACATCCCTCGCTGAAATCAATGCCTCCTTATAACTTCAAGGAGCCTGCAAGCTTCAAACTTGTTCGGAGGTGAAGTTGCACAGAGGAGTTTAGGCTCAGACACTCAGATACTTGCCTGTTGTAGAAAAAGTATCTCCGACCGTTACCTAGAAGGGTCTAGTTATTATGCTGAGATAATGGGACCAGAATATGCTTCACTGTCCACTGTAATATTTGTTTTCTTTTTCTGGAGGTTTCTGCATGATGAGGAAGAATTTAGCTCTTTACTTCCTGAGATAAAAAGAAAATTACATGATTGATTTCTCTTTTAATTGCAATCCAGAGTATCTTGATTTCTGACTCTCACTTTTAATCATGTTCCAGGCAGTGCTCTCTGTGTCGATGGCATAGAGGAGCTGTGGGGTGTTGCCACATGAGTGACTATGACCCTTTCCCCCTCTTTGTCAGACTATGGACCACAGGGCCTGGGTCCTGGAGGAACAGTCCTAAACTCTCCTCAAGTCTACTTTTTGGAACCAAATTTCAAATTTGCCAGATAAGAGTTTGGAAAAGACCATGTAATTTATTTAATGGAAGACAAGGTGTGAATCTACTCATTAAAATTCATAATGAGATGCATCTGGTATCTTAACACTTCTTACTATTCTGCAAATAGACTTTGTTAAAGGCCATTTTGCTCTTTCTAGCAGGACTACATGGCACAGATAAAGGGTTTTGAATTGCAGAAATGAGAATACGTTTTCAAGTCTATTACCTCCAATTTCCAGTCATTAAATGATTCAGTGGGAAAGTTTCTGTTTTAACTTTAGTGACCTCTAGCAGGGACACCAAGCCAAAGTGACTCTTGAAGAAGACTGTAAGTCCCACATTTTTGTATGTTTTTATATTTTTAGAAACAAATAGAGGGATGGCTAAAAAGCAGTTCAGCCTGTTCCTCCCAGTCTGACTCAAATCAGAGTTCAACCAAAATAATTTTTCCTCTAAATAGCCATTTGTCAATCTAGTGGGAACAAAAGAGTAGCATCATTCCATTCTTTGCTGAGCAGGACTCCCTCCACCTGAGAGATGTCCATCACACTGGAGACTCAGCGAAGAAGCCAAGTGGAAGCAGAGAGCTTTCTACCCTCTGGGGTGAACTATGCCCTTTACCCCATCAAGGTTAAAGGATTTGGGTGGCTCAAGGCACATTTTCCGTTCACATATCTGGTTCTCACTTCAGTCTCTGGAGCTGCCAGAGACTGATGCTCTACATTTTCCTCCTTTCACTGCTGCTCTACATTTTCTCTCTTAAGAAAGTCAAAGGGAGGTTAGGAGGCGATTCAAGCCCTGGGCAAAACAGCAAGGTTTCACCCTTCCACACCTCTTCACCCCAGAGGCAGTGGGTTAAAGAGCTCTTCTGCCAGCAGACGTTACGGTAGGGGTCTCCTCCATCAACTTAGGCAGATGGGACAGGAATGTCCCATGTCTCTCCCTCTGCTCTCCTATCACTTTCTGGAAAAGTCTGTTTCTCTTGAGTGACTCTTAATAGAGCCTAAGTGTTTGGTTACCTGGACTTTTAACATTTACACTGATGACGGAGGGTAAAATAACATAAAACCAGAGATGTGAAGCAAAAAGGAAGGTATTTCTCCAGATGCAGAAAGCTCAGGAGCATTAGTAGTTCGGGAGCATGCATAACTAAGATTGTGTATGCACGGAGTTACATAGAGATACATAATTGTGGAAGCTTGATCTTGCAAAACACGTTTTTTTGTATTTTAAATGGATGCCATGTGGGATATATTTGCTTACAGTCTTAGAGATACACCACATCTCCAACATATCTTTCTTAATTTAAACATTTCCTGAGTAAAATAGAGTGTGCTATTGGATAGCTCATGCATGAATTTGTTCAGTTGCACATATGATTTCAGTGAGGCTGCTTTGTGGGAAATATGCCACCCAAGTCATCTACATTTGTGTCATCTAGTCCCATGTTAGGTTTAACATAGCAGAAAACGGTTTCCAGTAGCCTTATGCAGAACACCAGTTACAACAGTTGCTTATCAGAGTGGTATGATGTACTTCACATAGCAGATTTATGCATCAAGCATCCTGATGAAGCTGGTGCTCAAATAATAAGGGGAGCTAGAGAAAAATAAGCAGACTGTGTCATTTACCAGAAAGAGACTGGATGCCAGTCTGGAGCTCTTGTCGAGAGCTCCTTCTCTGTGGAAATAGGCACGTGTAAGAAACAATCTGCGTAATCCATAATGAAAAGAGTTGTGAGTTATATTTTTCTCATAGTTTGTTGGTCTACCCATTTCATTACTTACTGCAGTTTTACTAGTGATTCTGATCATCTTCCTTTCTGCCATGACATGACATTTTTTAAAATTATTAATCTCTGTGTAGATTCTCAAGTCTCACACATCCGCATGCAGTACGTAAAGATTATATATTTTTGAGTTTGTACCTTTGCTGTGCTGAGCAACAGGAAAGCTAATTCAGTCACTCAGAACAGCAAGATATTTGCACAATGTGCCCTAATCAACTGTCCAGTTACTGAGGAGGGAAGTATATACATAAATATCAGCTTGTGCTAGTAAAGGAACCTTAATTAATAATATTAAAGTGTGTTCATCATAGTAAATGTTCAAAAGCATTTATGCTGCTTTCACAGCGTCTTCTCAGGACTCCCTCAGTAAATATTTTTAAAAAGAGGGCCTTCCTTCCCCTTTGACCCTTCTTATATGATATTACTAAAATAATTAGTTCATTTTCACAATTCCCTCTCAATGTATACTCAACTTCTGCTTTCAGCTTTTAAATAAATACTGTATATCTATATACCCTCTCTGGTAACAACTCAGCCCTGATCTGCTCCCCATCTGGAGCAGATAAGGACTATACACCTGCAACTTAAGCAGGACATCTTCTTGTGTGGAGATCAGTTATGTTGAGCAGTAGTGTTTCGGGAGCAGGACACATGTTTCTGAGGAATACAGGTGCACATCAGCCATAGTCAGTCTGACTGCTTTCGCAGTGGTGCCTACATCACTGAAGAAGGGTAGAGGAGAAAATAAGCCTCAATTGCATGGACCTGTGCAGAATGAATTAGGAAAATTCTTCCTTACAAATTCACATAGGTGTATTTAATTCTTATTATGTTCTTATGAAAACAGAAATACTTTCTTTCATGTAAGCTTCTGCGTCCTTTGGAGGTAGAATCTTGACCCACCTGAAGCTAGTGGAAAAACTCTATTGAATGAAGTAAAAATCATGGTCAGGATTTCATACATGGGAAATAAAAACTGTTATCTACTAAGCCCTGTGGTACCACACTTCATTGGTACAACTTGGCATTTCAGACACTTTTGCTTGCAAACACAACACTAACACCTCTGGTATTTCTAGTGAAAACCACATTTTTGGATACAGATTTTTGCTCCATGTTAACCATAGTCCTGTATTTCTTTGGGTTGTATATTCTAAAATGAAGACAAGAATTTTTAAAGAATTTTAAAGTACTTTAGCTAGTAAAATCTAGGGGTTTCATTTTCTTTTTTCTAGGAAAACAAATTAAAAGCTATACAATATATTCAGTGATACAGAATGTGACAAGTGTGCTAATAAATATTAATAAAATACGTTTTGGAGATGAGGTATCCCTCACAACTGCAATTCGCCATAGAATCAATGACATTGAAGGTGTAAAAGATCCCCACATCAACTCATCCAGTTGATCCACTGTGCAAAATGATACATATCAAAACTATTATTCTTATTTGTTGAATTTAATTCAGTTCTTTTTCCATTTTTTCTAAATTACTTAAAAGCTAAAAAGAAACGTTCAGACGCTATAAAGTCTCATGAAAAATGTTCACAAAGCCCAATGTTCTCTAGCCCAATTTTAAACACAAAGAGTTGGTCTTCTACTCCGAAAAAAGTGAAAAAAGAAAGACAGGTCTCTTCAGGCAATCATTCATCCCATTCTGATGTGGGTGTCAGCGAAACCAGCTGCCTTCTCAAAGTGCCTTTCCATCTTCATTGATTAGAAAGAGAGCTTAGATAACTATGCTAAACCGGGTACCAACTCTTAGATGGCTAAATTTAGGTAACGCATATTCCATTCAAAGTGATTTTATTTTCTGTTCCAGCCTTTTGGAAATGGCCAATTACAAATAATAACAATTGTAACAATGCTTTCATAATTTTTTTACTATTTCTTCCCATGGGTTATTCTGGATTATTCAAAAACATCTTCAACTGTTTTCTCTTTGCTTTCCACAGTGTGCAAGCAGCTATGTAAATCTCACACTGTTGTTTCATTTTCCATCTCAGTAACTTTAATCAAAGCTACCTCTGAAGACCATGGAGCCTTTCCTCTGCATTGACTGAGTGTCAGTGGTTCTTGCTAGATCTGTTCCAGTATGGGAATATCCTCGGCTTTTTTAGGACTCCATGTGGCTATGGCACTTTCATTTGCAGAAGCATTTCTGCTCATATAGTGACTTGGTTATTTAAGGAAAGTCAAAGGGATAAGAGATCCCAAAATAGCCATGTTCACCCAGACTAATTTTAGCTGTCTAAAGATTAGACTGTCTCAGTGGTCAATGGGAAGAGAGCAAAATCTCCACGCGGTGGTTTGTGCCTTGCTAAGGTTGCTGTCAGAGGTGTCAATGAACCTCACACTCTCTGTTGATCCCTAACTCAAAGAGAATGCCTGGTTTTTAAAGGGCTGCAGCTAAACAAGTTGCACCCACCACCCTGTCACCCCAGTACCCAATTCAGCATGACTTTCTGGGGTCTGGAGAGAAGTCAAGTGAATCCCACTGCTACTATAGACTGAATACCTAACTAACTGAATCCCAGCTTTACTATCGAGACCTATTTATCTGCTATATTTGACGTTTTATTAGCACATGGTAGAAGTGTGGTTCTGACTCAAAGAGGTTTTTTTATTTTATTAGAATCCACCCTGTGCTTTTCCTATAAGTATATTGCCTACAATTTTTGTAAAAAATATCAAGAACCCCCTATACTGTAGTTCTGTTCTTCTAATGGAACTATGATACAAAGATGGCAAAATAAAATTGGTTTTCCAATTTTTCCTCTTCTTCAGCTGCAGCAGCCCATGATATGACCAGTATTTTAAATATCTCAGATGGACCTTCAGTATAATACTCTATCTAATCATACCCAGAAACCCACCATTATTATTGTTATTGTTGTTACTATATTTATTTTTACTGCTAAGTTAGCATCAGTCCTGAAAATTAAATTCTTTTCCTTCAGTCCATGCTGTATGTGCTCAGCACGTTGTTGGTCTTTGCCATTACTTGGAAAGGGCCGTGTCTTCCAACACACTTTTTACTCCATCAAATTCCCTGACAGCATAGAACAAAAGAATTCCTAATTTACAAAGATTTCAGAATTCATGCTAACTCTGAGTTTCAGGGCCCACATGCTATCATTTCCCCACCTTTCTCATAGAAAATTCAGTTATTTTTTATGTATTTCTTAGTTATGGCACAGTCCAAAATTTGGGCCATTATCTGTCTGGGGTTTTCCCTCTCATTTATCATCATTTTCTGCTATGTATCTGTCCAGTTGTCTTTTTCTTTCCTTTAATTTCTATTTCATGGTCCCTAGATAGAGAATGAAATATTAGGTTTGTCAAGCGTATATCATTGTTTAAATGCCTGGAGATGATGGGTTAAACAGCCCAATCAATGAAACAAACCTCCAGTGCATTGCAGCTACTGCAAGTGATGTTCCCTCTGGCTGTTTAAGACCTACCAACTCAATAACCTATTAATATCATACTCTGCTAGGGTCAGCGCCAAACAAGTCACACGTCTTTTCAAGGCATTCAGCTTATGGGTGGATTAAATGGAAGGCTGTTGGTCCTTTGGTGGCCTTAAAAAAAAATGTGTTTTTTTAATCTTCTTGCGAGATTAAACCTTGTTGACTGTGAAATAAATTAAAAATTAAAAATGGATCAGATAGTAGTTACTGTAGCTACATAAAATCATAGCTTAACACAAACTGCACCACCAGTAATTCACATGGAACCATCGCTCCTCTTTAGAACCTGATATTATTTTACTGCTATAGACTGCAAAATAACAGTCAGCAAACGTGGCAGTTACTTTGCTCTCTATATATACTATGAGAGAATGTTTAGTCCTATCCCTGAATGGAGCAAAGTTCAAAGTCTTCTGTTTTTATAATACATCGAAAATAGAATCACAAATAGGTAAGATGCCATTTAAAGTACCATCTAGTGTCACCATTTACAGTCAGGTATTTTTCCTACAAAAACCATTCCAACCATGAAAATTTAGGGCTGAATTTTACCCAGGGTGCATTTTTAGGTCACAGAGGCTCTCTGCATGCATCTGGAGAAAACTTTTTCCTACTATATCGAGCTGTAATTCATTGCATGAACCTGCAGACCTCACCATGATTAGTACAAGTGGTTAATAAATAGTATGCCAATGTGAAAAAGGGTTGTAAGACCTCTTGAGAAAGCAACATTTAGTCTGAGCTTTGTGAGCATAAGCTGGGATATTCCCAGCTCCAAAACAGATGCGGCTTGAAAAAATTATTTTTAAAACATCCAAAACATACCTCAGCAGTTCTAATCAAGAAGGACTTTCACTCTGAAATGATCTGTTGGATTAATTTGTACCCATTTGCATTAGGTTGTCTACTTCCAAGCCCATTGTGTCCCATTCTGGACTGGAACTGGGAGAAATTTTTCAGACTTCCTTGTCATGAGTCTCTCCTAGTCTGAACACAAGAAAGTTGAGGTATACAGCACAATGTCATGGGGAAGACATTGCTGGGAGGCATCAAAAAAGATCCCACTGCCCTCCCACATGTCATTAACAAACCACTCAATTCAAGGTGGTTAGCAGGAAAATTAATCACCTCCTCACAGGTTCTTGCTAAGGTCACAGAACCAAGGGGCCTGGGTTGCTGCACATGTCCTGTCCGTCCCCTCCGTCTCCGTAGTCTTGGAGAATATTCCCACTACCGCTGTATGTGCGACAGGCATTTTAATTGTGCCCTGGGAGAGTACTGTATTACTGGATGCAGGTGTAAGAAAAGCATCCAATTGCAGTCCTGATCCTGTACAAACATTGTTTTCGAAACACAAGAACTGAAGGTCTTTCACTTGGTAGAGTTGTTTTTCCTTCAGGAGGTCTTAGAGAGAAACCAATGATGAGGAGGGGAGAAAGAGAGCTGAAAATCGGTGCAAATTCATTCCCAGATCAGGCCTTACATCTGATGCGCCCTCGAGAAGAGTGAACGTGAAAGTATCGAAAGGTTGGGGCTCAGTCCTGGAAGGTGTTGACTAATTCAGTCCGATACAGCAAAGCCTTATGTTCATACACTGTTTAATGCCAAAGAATAATTTCGCTGGCTTCGGGAACGAATGCCAAACCAATGGTTAAGGTCCCCTTGTAAATATCCTTCGAGGCTTAGTCTCTAATTAAAAATAAATAAATAAAAAAGAAGCCAGATCGACACAGAAAGCAAAGAAATAAACAACACATTCAGTCTTCTCCTCACATGAGAGTTTCCACAGGGATCAAAATACATTGGCCCAAATTAAGCAGAAAAGAAAGGAAAAGTACCTATCTCATCCCTGATTATAAAAGAACTTCGGGGGCTCGCGGTAAAGCCTTCTGGCAGAAAGAAACTTCAAAATCTATCCTTTTTTTTCCCTTAACTGAGAACCCCCTTTGAAGTACACTGCAAAGGATTCTGCCTGTCCCCAGAAGCCCTGTGCAGTGCCGCTAGCCATCAGCTCCCACCACTTCTGAATTAACATCCCACAGACACTCCGAAGGAGCAGCACACCTACATTTCCTAGCAGATAACTTATTTAGTACACGAGCTCCTGTTACCCACCAGGCCAAAAGAAAAAGCACTGTACCCCTTTGGTATTATCCCTGATCCCCAAGAGGAGGGATCAGCTCTTCCATGAAACATCAAATAACACATTGCAGGCACAGTGGATTTGTGCGTGTGTGTGACTAGGTTGTGTAATTTACACAACACTCCATGGTAGAGTTTGGGGCCACGTCGCTTCACTGCTGGGAAGGTTTGCTCTCTGCATCCCTGCAAAGCTAAGCATTCATGAAAGCATTACACCAGCCCAAATTTCTCCCCTTTTTGTCAGCTATACTGGAAGATTGGTCCATCTCTTCACACCTCCATTTCTGGTTATTAGCTGGACAAGGGCAGCAGCACCCAGTGCTCATGGGGGCTTGTTGAGCTCCGCTCAAGAGGCAGATCTCTCCCCACACCCACTGCAAGGCCCTGCTCAAAACCAGACACAAACATGAGATGTCTGAAATTGAATCAAGCAAAGGGTTCATCTAGCCAGTTTTGTTTTCTGCAGGAGCAACCACCAGGGTGAACTTCAGGAAACAAACAGAAATACAAAATTGTTGTATCCTGGGTAATGACTAAATATCTTTCTCAGATGCAAAGTGTCTTCTGAAACCTAGAAAATGAGTGATTTTTTTCCTGCCCTGCCACAGAAAATAAAAGTTACTATCAGTATAGTTAATTTATACTGACTAATACCAGGGTGCGTGAACAACAAACCCTTTCTTTGGATCCTCCCAAGTTCTTGGCCTCAGTAGCATCCTGAAGTAGAGCCAGTGGAAGTTTTCTCCACCCACCCAAGGGAGCAGGGAAGTCCTATTGCTAGTGCTGTTGCCTGCCGCATCAATTAAAGGAGCAGAAAATGTATGCTGGAAATCTGTACTGAACAGTCAAGAAGGCCAACTGAATGACGGCCGGGTCTCTGTGACTGAAAGTCTCTGTGCCTCTTTTACCCACACAGGTATTTTCCAGGTCATCAAAGAAGAACCAAGACACCTCAAAGTCACCTCATTAGACGCTCTCTGGGGATCAGGCCCTTTGCTGTTATAGCTTAGCCATACCACCACGCAGTACATCAACACTGAGATATGTTTGATGAGGATCTGCATCTAAAAGGTTTTATACCTCTCTGTCATGGCTGCCTTAGCTCCAAGAACTACCCATCAATGTGGGCATTGGCAGCTGTGCCTATTATAAATAAAGGCAAAACCTTTTAGTCAGTTGCCAATGTTGTGTCTTCTCGATGGCAGGAAATGCCCAAGTACCATGTCAGAGTCTTTCAAACACAACAGGCTCCCTTGCTTCCCATTGCAAGTCATCGGTAAATCCCTCATCTTCCACTCCTCTCTCCCAAAACAGCTGGCACCAAAGAGCACTCCATTCCCACAGGCTGTTGCAGTCACAGGGATTTAAGAGTACAACACCACCCCTTCAAAGCCCACTCTATGTGTTTTCCAAATATTGCCATGTCCTTTTGCTGGGATGAAAGCCAGGTACATGCAAGCAGCTGAGATCTACTGCTATTTCCCTTTTGTATGTTATTGGCCAAATCTATTAACTGCAATCCCAGTCAGGCAGAACTAAACCTGCCCTGAGAGCGTGGTGGTGTTTCCAGTAGGACGAAGTCAGTGAATGATATGTTTTTATGTGCTGTTCTTCTTGATCCTAGAGCTCCGTTCAACCTGCTGGAGTTTCCCTTGCGAGCCCCATTTTTCCCCCCTGCCTGCTGCCTTCCCTCATTTCAGTGCAGTGATGCCAGTGATGCTGGTTCACAGACTCTTTACTAAAGAGCTATAAGGAAACATGGTTCACAACGGGAGCATTCAGAGAAACAATTAATCCCATCATTAAGAAAGTTTATCTTCTCATTAAAGTTTTTCACATCTGAAATATATGATGTCTTTCATCAGTTTCTAGGAAAATGACCAGCAAGGTAAGGACAGTGTGGTAAGGACAGTGTGGTAAGGACAGTGTGAAAAAGGAGCCCTTGAATCCATGTTAAAATAGTGCACATCAATTCGATTTCCACCTCACTTCAGAGGTCTTTTCTTCCTCGTTAGTCTTCTGTGTAATACCCAGTATTATCAAAGTTTTGTGGTAGTTTTTTTAATCCATATATCAGCCACAGAAATATGTTAAGATGAGAGTTTGGGGAAGGGTCCACAAAAGAAAAAAAAGAATCAAACACTGAACTAATCAACAACATGAATACTCTAGAGTTTGATTGACTGAAGATATTAAAAGAATGTAATATAAATACATGTCTCACATTCTGATCCAGAATGACAAGGTATGATTTCAACTTATGACTTCAATTAATTTTGAACTGTGTTCTCCAAAACATACTTAAGTGTCATAAAGCAGGATTTCTAGAAGTGTTCAGTCTTTGTCTCTTTGCTGTACAATTAAAGTCAGAGCAAATTTTACCACGTGTTCATTGCACACCCAGTACAACATAATAGCCAGTGGCAAAATCTAGCATTTAAGAAAAGCTGTAACTTATCAAGTAAACAACCTCTCCTATCTCTGCTCCTATCGTAGTACATGGTGGAAAGCTAAGTGAAAGGCGGTCCTTACAAGCATGAAACAAACATGGAGAAGGCTTATCTGCTCCACAGTATTTTCTTTTCCCTTCTGCAATTTGTTATGATGTTTATAGCGAGATGCTTTTAAATATTAGTGTTCTAGAAAGCAAAGCGGTGGCAGATCTCTTCGTAAGAAAAATCAAGCTACTTCCAAGAATTAAACAAAATAAACATGTTTGGTCAGTGTGTCCTCTGTCCCACCTGATGTTGTCACTTCTGCACAGTGAAAACAGGTGTTTTATTCTGAGCACTCCTGAGGACTTCTGGGGTTAAGGTTCTGTTTGTTACAGGGAAAATCAGCTGATGACACTTCAGTAAAGGGTTGATTAAAACTCAGCTGGGAAAATATTTATTGTTCACCTTGTCCAGAGGCAAGAGTCTCGGTGACAGTCTTGGTTCAGACATTGCTCTGTCAAGGATGGCCAGGAGACAGTCGACAGTGGCCGTGGGAGTCTAACACCAAGAAATGAGGTCTCGGGTGCTTTACCCTGTGCCAACACAGTGCAACTCTGCCATTCAAGGAAAGCTTTTTCTTTGTCCCTTTTTATTCCTCTTGAAAATAATAAAAATGGAACCGAATCCCAAGTAAATCCCAGGAATACAAACCCCTTCTCATTTAGGCATTTGTCTACAGAGGAGAAAGGACTGGAATAGCTACTTCTGATTAAATATCTCATCAGGGGAATAGGTGCTGGGGGAGACATGGGATTTCAAAGGAAGAAGGCTTCTCAAAGAACAAAAATGGGTCACCTATCATGAGGGCTTAGGCAGCCGGTGTACCCAATGCTTTTGCTAGTTCCAGCTCTGGACTTCTCATCTTCTGGGGAAAGAACAAGAATGGTCCATACCCTTCTGTGTCCGTACGACTTTGCCTCTAGCTCTGCACGTTAACAGTCATGGTGATTCAGATGGAGTTGCTTCAAGATAACCTGCGCCTCCTATTTGCATCCGTACAGTGGTGCATGCATTGCATGTGTTTTGTCATTATATGTGCTGTGTATACTGTTTTATTGAAAAGTAAAGCAAAGCAAAGTGAAGCGAAGCGAAGCGAAGAGAAGAGAAACAGGATTTATGCTATGACCTTTCCTGAATGTTTGACAGGTATCACTAATGCATTATTTTAAATCCAAATATTTTTGTTATGTATAAGTTATGGCAGTGTCACTGGGAAAAAGCCACGTCCACAGCACCAGCTACAAGGTTTGGTACATCCAGGGTTGTCTGTTGCGGTTTTTTTCCTCTTCCTGTGCTTTATACTCAGCATATTTTGATTATGATGTCCTTCTTGTATTAAAAAGGAAGCTGTTGTTGAGTGTAGTGTGTATAATGACACCACTTTCATTGTAATGCAGAATGCATAGCTTCAAGTGTTTGCAACACTTTAGCCAGTTCTTTTCAAATTGAAAACAGACACAGAGCCATTCTGAATGCAACCTGCTAGGTCCAGCCACCAATCTTGTGGCTGACATCTCTACAAACAGCTCAGCGTTCACCAAAGTTGAGGAAACTTCTAACAGCATCACTCTTCAGTGCTTCGAGTTTTAAAAGTAATGTACAAATGGTGATTTCTTTCATAAATCGCATTAAAGCAAAAGATTGGTTTTCCTAGGGAGAGAAGCATGGTCATTTTTCACAAATAGAAAGCATCTGGTCCAAACAGAGCAGTGCATTTAATATATCACTATTTTATTCATGTCATTTGTAAACAGAAAAGTATCCTTGGCAATGTCAGTATTTTTTCTCCTCTTTTGCCCTTTAAAAAATGCTTATAAATTAAGCTTCCCTCTGCATCTGTGAGGTCAAACTGAAGGGCAGAGACCCTCCGAGGCAATACAGGGCACACAGTTTTCACACCCAAACCTCACCAGGGACAGGTTGTACAGACTGAGCCCCAGGAGATATACTCTGAATCCCGTCTTTCCAGAGGCACAGAACCTGTCCAGTGGAAGAATAGTTGGGAACTCTCCCGGTCTCACGTTTGCATTTTCCTCTCCCCCCTCAGTGGGGGGCTGTCCATGGGGGAGAGAAGTCTCCCACCAGAGGCTGAGAGCCCTGAGCTCCCCCAGCTCAGAGCCAGGGGCAGCGCCTCTGCCACCCACAAACATCAGCGCCTAAAAAGCAGCACTGTGCCAAACCCGTGCAACACATATTGGAGGGGTCACTAAAGTAGCCAAATGTCAGGGGAATATTTTGAACAGAGTCACCATCCATTTGCCTGCTCCCCAGTTTCTAGATTCTAGTGCCCAGACCCGGGAGAGGAGCTTCCTGATGCATAATACAAAGTAACGGATGGGACAACCTCAGTAAGAGAGTTTCTAGCACAGTGTTGCCGGGATCTGTTTTCTGTTCATTGTCATTTGATACTTTAAAATGCTCTGGAAGAAAATATAAATCATTTGCAGTAAAGTTTCCTAGTGATTCAAAGTTGGTGAAGTCCTAAATTAAAGATAGAGGCAGGTCGGGTGAACAGAGCAATCTAGGTTGCTGGATAAACTAGTCTCCTTTGAACATCAGATGTTACTGTTATTTCCAAAAATGATGTAATGCATCTCAGAACAAAAAAAAATTGCATTTTAGACTCACAAGATGCAAATCCCTCGGCCCAGACTGCACTGACCCTAAAAACCCACTTAATGCCCATATTATATACTATTGCAAATCTCCCAGTCCGGTGCTTTGGCTGTGAGGAATAGTAAATTTAAAAGCAGAGGAATATCAAACAGGGAAGTGAATTGTGTCTAAACAGCACCACTGAGAACATTACTGGAATATTTTCCTCATTCTTTCAGCCACTTCAAAAAAGATGTAGGAAAAATGTGAAAAGAATCCAGAAAACTATTACGATTCATTCAGAATTATGGAATATTCCACTCAGTGTTAAGAAATAAGATAATTCAGCGTCTTCAGTTTCTTCAAAGAACGGTAAGGGCAAATTTATGATGCCTTATAAAGCTCTACCTGTTGAAAAGAAAGAAACTTTGGTGGTAGCAGATGGCTCTCTAACGCAGCAGCAGAGGCATAACAATCAGAACCTGGAAACTTAATCTTCACAAATGCTGATCAGAAATAAAGGACATTTCTTTAACAGTGCCACTAATTAACTAATTGAACAATTATAAAAGGATGTGGTAGGCTTTTGAACACCATAGAGTATTTATCTGTTCATTGCAGAAATTACTAATGAATATCTCCAGATAGCCCCACACAACTCTGAGGTTAGACAATCAGACCACTTCCATAAACAGATGAATCTCTTGCCTCCTTTTGTTGCCAAAAGAGTCATTTCTCTTTGTGCCATTGTGCATACCTTCATGTATTAATCCAGGCACTAAGAGATACAACATAAATGCATTGCTGTTGGGTTTGTTTTTTTTTTATTTCAGTGTCATTTCGGTCTAAAGGCCCTTTGAAAATACAAGAATATGCTTTTTCTTAATATTTTAGGAGAAATTGAAGCCAAGGATTTGTTCAGGGAGGGTTGTGCCTTTCTGAAAGGAAAATGAATATATTGGATAGAGCATAATCAACTTCTAGAAGATAAAGAGCTGTTTACCTGGTCAGGTGGGGAAGGAGCTGTATCTCCCTAGGCATACAAATCCCCCTCTCACAGTAGCGCACAGGGAAGGCAATTGCAGAGAGAGGAAAAAATGAGGGGGCTTTGTGTAACTTAAGCACTCTCAAGTCACTTGACAAGTGCAGCAGAAAAGCTTAACTTTGTCAGAGTACTGATGACAAAGGTTTCCGAAATTACAGCACTTGGGTAGGTGGGTGCGGGTGATGCAGCCCTGGTGCATGAACATACAAATAAACTCGGCAGCTGTCAGTCTTTTAAAGTTAGCTGTACAGTAACTGAGAGCTTGTCCTCTCACCCCTCATCCCCACTCCCCTCTCCTCTCGTTACTAAGAACATGTTGTAAGACAAATTGCTGTAGAGTGCCTATCTTTTAGTCAGGCTCTGAACTCTCCATATAACGTGTGTTTGCTGGATTTGATTTTGGTTTGCATTTTCTTTTCCCTCCATAAAAAACTCCAGGGATATCAGGTACCCAGTCTTCAATGGGTTGGTTGGTACTTGATGTCACTGGTCTCAGAGCTATTCACTGTGAATAATGTTTGGTCCTTTTTTATTTTAATTGCTGGAATGGCTGTGGATATAAGTTGCTCGACACAAAAGGGTGACAAATAATGATGAAAGACACTAGAGTGCTCTCATGTGTAGCTTGGACCAGAAGGAGAAAAGAGATTATTGCAGCTGAACTGGTCACATGGAATTTGCTGGACCTGCCTGCTCCCACCCCCTCCAGCCCCTCTCCGGGAATAGTGCTTTTACAAGCTAAGAAAGACACAGTTGGCAAAAAAAAAAAAAAAAAAAAAAAAAAAAATTGATCCCATTAACAATGACCTTTAGAAATTTCAAGGACATAACGCTGCCTTTGTGAAGTGTAAACAGATGCATTGTCAAATAGTTAAAGAACAGAATTGCTCCTGGATCTGTCATTTACCTCCTCATGGACTGGAGCTCCAAACTGTAAAGAGCCAGGAGGAAACCGGCAGCATGATTATACAGTTAAAGAGACAAATACTTATGTTGGTCTTCTCAGCGATTGATATTTCTATTATATTTTTAATTAACATTTTAATCCTTTAAAATCATTTTAATCCTCGGGAAGCATGTTACGGAGTGAAATCATTGCTATGAAAAGTGTCAAACAGATAATAGCTAAAATTAATGGTTTTGTGATATATCAAGTTTTCAAATTGTTCTTTTATTAAAAGAGCCTGACATTTTTCATTACAGCGAGCAGGGCTTTCTGAATAAAAAGTGAGCGTGTACCCCAGATTACAGAACATTTAACTATTTGCATGATAAAGTCCCTGTCCCGGTTTTCCTCCCATTTGAAACAGTTGCCAATAGACTAGATAAATATCTTTTGTGGTGGCAGAGCGCAGCGCAAACCAAGGTGTCCCGGTCTCCTCCTCCCGCTCCTTCTTGTTTTAGGCAGGGCTCTTTGTGGCCCACAAAGCCCTTTCCCACGCGCAGGCGCTGGCTGCCCTTTGCGAGGAGGGCAGGGCTCAGCTGGGGGGTTCTCCCTGCGCTCCGCTCAGCTGATAGTCACTGCACGCCCATGTCAGGGGCTGCGCTCCCGCCCTCTTGGCTCGGAGTGTCATTGGCGGTTTTCTCATTTAAGCGGTTAGAGGCAACCTCTGAAAGGCTGCAACTCATAATAGGATAAATAACTGTGTGCATAATTGCGAAAACACTTCAGTAAGTGGATGCGAGCTGCCGCGGACCTCATCTTTAGACCTTTCAAAACACACACGCACACACAATTCCTTCTCTCGCAGTCAAGCTCTTCCTTTCTGACATCTCTCAATGTAGTACACGCAGAAGCTGGCACGCATAAATCTCCTGCTTACTGGGAGACATCGATAGCTGTATGTACAGATTGTGACCCATAGGAAATGGCATCGTTGTCCCAAAAATAAAATAATAAAGCAATTCCTCTAAGAACTAGCCTTTTCTTAAAATCACTTCAGGATTTGGTCTTGTCAAACAACATGCTGGTCCGGCGGTAAGCAGAGTCCTCTTTCTGTGGAAGCTTTACAATGTTTTACTTGGATGCGGTTACTCCACGGGTTTTCTTCTTTCCGCTTTTTCTTCTTGAAATGGAGAGTAAAACATTTCCTGGGGTAGTAAAAGAATGCTGAAAACAAGAGAATGAGTGATCTCGTTAAAAACTGTTGATTGCCAGCAGATGTACTACTGGGTATGTGTTGGATAATGCGGGGCCTTTTGAAGAGGTCTGTCTTTTGTGCTGGGGAGGCCTGTGTAATAAGCCGAGTGTAATGAAACCACAAGTAATAAGCTGCCCAATATTTAATGTCTGGGGTCACCAATTAAGGCAATGTATGAAACGTTGCAATGAAATGTTTCCCCAACCCACCCTACCTCTGTTTGTGTGTACAAAGCTCAATTAGGTACTCGAGCGAGCCAGTAAGAGTTTGGAGATCTGTTTTAACAGAAACTTGCATAAATACTTTAAAGCATTGGACTGGTACTCCAGGAAAAGTGTTTTTTTATCCATCTCTGCTACTAACTTGCTGAGAGCCCCCTGACACATCAGTTCCTCCTCTCTCCTTCCCAAAAGGAGGATAAATGGTGTTTCGGTTCCCTGGGACACCTCTGTGACTTGTCACACGCAGCCGATGCGAGGCGGGCGCGCTCTGGCTGCGCGTGCGTGCTCACCCCCGCACCCAGGGGACCCAGGCTCTGCAGGGGCTGCGGCACGGAAGGGTGAGGGCAGCAAGCTGGGAACAAGAAATGCCCTTTTGGAGGGTACACGAACATGAAACTGGAAGGACAAACAGCCAGATTCACAGCTGGTATCTGTCTGTCACCATTTCAAATGAAAGTCAATCATAACCCAATCACGTCCCTGTGAAGTCAGCACTAGATCTTTCTCGGGGAGTCGCAGCATGCCCAAAACCTCCAGCCAAACTTAGCCCTTTTTAGCCTTGACAGGGAGCCATGTGCCACATCTGTCCTTATGTCCATGCTGCCCAAGCTGCGTCAGCCTCCAGCTAGTTTTCTGATGATGTCCAAGTTGTTGGGTTTGACCTCGGGAGCCATGTCTGGTTCGGGGTCCCGGCAGCAGAGGCGTCCTCGCCACCAGTGGTGCCACGGGAGCCTGGCAAGTGGAAGCACCGCCAAGCCCTGGGTTAAACTGGGGAGTCGGGGGGCAGGAGGCAGGTCGCTTTCCCTGCAGGCTCCTTGACTGTGGATTTTGGTACCCCCTACCCTTTCAAGGTCAATGCAGTGACCCTGAGGGCAGGCTACAAGGTCTGTTTATTTTCCCAGGCTCTCCCTTGCAGTGGGAGCGGGGCAGAGGGGTGAGAATGGCAGGGAGAAGGTAGCACCCTTGGTGGGGAGCGGCGGGAGGGGATACTTCTGTGGCCGTACACAGCTTGCACCCCAGTGTACAAAGTAATTAAGATGCTTCCTGTATTAAATAATAAACACTCGTACATTGAAATCAGGCCACAAAATAAAAAGTGGGGTAAATCCAATATTGCTAATAGCAAAATACTTTTTTACCTAGACAGAAATCATTCAAAAATCAAAATGAGGAAATAGTGATGTGTTGGCTTAAGAAAAATAAACAAATCCTTTTTTTTTCCCACAAAAATTGCGTGCAAGCTGTAAATCCTGATCCGCATTAATTAAATTTCGCTTTTAGAAAACGGTAGTGCAAATTCCCCTTAATCCATGATGTCTGACTTAACTTGGGGGGGGGGACAGATTTCTTGATTCCCAGCAAAGATCTTTCTTGCATCCACTACAGAGCCTTACTCTTTATTCCTCCGTACAGTGAAAGAAATGCGAGGGTTGCGTGCAAGCTGTAAATCCTGATCCGCATTAATTAAATTTCGCTTTTAGAAAACGGTAGTGCAAATTCCCCTTAATCCATGATGTCTGACTTAACTTGGGGGGGGGGACAGATTTCTTGATTCCCAGCAAAGATCTTTCTTGCATCCACTACAGAGCCTTACTCTTTATTCCTCCGTACAGTGAAAGAAATGCGAGGGGTTTGAACGCTGGGGAAAAAAAAAGCAAAGGAATGAAAAAAAAAAAAAAAAAAGCCGCCTTCTTTGTGTCCTTATCTCTCCCGATGCGTGTTACATGTTGCAGCAAAGAGCAGGGGCGCTGAAGCCGAGCCCAGAAATCCGACTGGATTTGACGACGCCCCCGGTAAACAGCGTGGCACAAAAGTCCATTGTGCTATGAGATAACTGCGGGGCTGAATGGGGGAG
>NW_009198887.1:0-13027 GCF_000690835.1 Fulmarus glacialis | reverse complement strand
CGGGCGGCCGCCGCCCAGGAGGGGCCGGCGGCGGCCGTTTTCCCTTCCCCGGCGAGCAGATGGCCTGAATAAAAACGTAGAATGTGGTCCAGAAGGGTCGGGAGAGGACAAAAAGCGAGAGGTTCCCCAGACCGCGGCCAGCCGCCCGGGGAGAGGGGAGGGACCCGCCGCTGAAAGGGGCTGAGGGAAAGTGGAAACTTTTGATGTCGCTAGGGTGGTATTTGCTAGCGTGCTGAACGATGCCCCGAGGAACGGCGGTGCCGCAGGTGTGATGCTTATAAAGCCCGAAGCCTTTTATATTAATAAAATAATGCCTGGCCGGAGGAGCTCTTTCAAGGCTGCAAGGGATGCAAAGCTGAAAGCTTCCGTGGTGGTGCTTGCTTTCCCCAATCAAGGCATCAGCAATAATTATCCTGATAACATTTAGCCGCGGTCATCGACCTTTTAGCCTCCACCGTACATCACCGTACATCGGGAGGTTTTCACTTGCCTGGCTTTGCCGGGGAATTTTTTGTTGTGGGTTTATGAAGGCGCCCGTATCCGTCCTTTGCAGCTGAAGCACTTTGTTTCCAGCGGTACATTTGTTTAGTCTGTCAGTGTATCTGCAGATATTTCAAGACCCGCTACACCTATCCTACAAGTTCTCCGATGGTGTTTTTCAAAAGCCTGCACATAAATAGGCTCCGTATAAATATTAACAGCCAATTTTTATTTTACTTGCTCTGTGACTGTTTTAAGCCCAGTGTTAAGTACATTTCCCCTCGTGTATTTTAAAGTTTAAAGTGAATATGGGAAGCTCCAATAGCATTTCTTTCCTGGACATGGCCATCTGAGGAATTAAATAGAGCTGGCTGAAAAGTAGATATAATTGTCCAGGGGAAATCGGGAGGGGCAGGGAGGCTCTCATAAAAATGTTATGTTTTTTCAGTTAAAAACTGAAAGTCAAAACTGAACAGTTCTGCTAAAACTTTCTGTTCTGATACTTTAAAAATCAAATTTGGTTTCAAATATTTAATTTCTGGAAAGGAAAAAAAAAAAAAAAAAGATGCTTACCCCAACATTTTTCATTTTCAGACTTGCAGAGAACATTTCTATGAAAGTTTTTCATTTTTGGCTAAAATCTTTTTTTCACATTTTTTCACATTCAACCAGAATCCCAACCCGCATTTTTTGATTTTGCTCTCAGATCTGAGTGCAAAGGAAATACACCATTTGATCTCAGGTAGGTATTGTTCAAAGGTTTTTTTCTGCGCTTGTTAAGAATACAAGTTAACTTTGTTACAGAATATGCATTCAGGGCATAGAAAGATTATACAAAAGAAAACAAGTAATTTTCCAATCTCACCGTCTCAGCTAGAAGAATAAAAGAGGGAAGAAGCGTGTGTACAGATGTTCCTAGTTGCTCAGAGAAGGGCCGTTTTTTGGTGCTGTCTGGGTGTGAAACTTAAACAAAAACAGCCCAAGAGCGTTCGGCCATCATCGTTCTGGAGCATCTGCCTTTGACCCAAAAACTCCTGACATCCATGAGTTTCATTTCTCTTTGGTAACTTGCAGATTATTGATTTTATCGTTTGTCTGACATTTCACAGTGCATTGCTTCACTTACAGAAATGTTCAGCATTTACGCTGTGATGTGAACTGTCATAAAGTGAGGTAACATTCCATAAAATCCTAAGGGGAAAAACACTTTGATGAGATGCAGTCCAACTTGGAAGGACTGTATTTTTTCTCAAGCCGTTCTAGGCTCACTCACCCTGAAAAAGCACATTTCAGAAGGGACAAGATAATTTTAAATGAGGACTGCTGTTCTAAAGGAAAAAGGAAAAGGATGAAATCTTTTCTTGTAACATGAACAAGAGTCATTATCAGTGCATAACATAAAAAGGAGTAAAACGCACACATATTTGCTGTGCTCTGTTTTCAGCAGAGCAATGAAGTTCAAGAGAAACAGCTTGTGGTTTACACCTTTGATCTGCTTACTCCCTGTTTTGTTTTAAATGTATCACTCGGCCTGAATGCCCCCAAGAAATCAGGCAGAGGCATCCGGCACGTACTTAGGATCTGTGTCTTGCAACAGAAGGAGCCCGAGAAAGAGAGCCAGCCCTTCTCCTGCTGGGTCAGTCACATGCAGTCAGGCTTTTGCACAGAGCTAGCCTTCTGTCTCCTTCCTTTCAGGGACAGAGTAACATTTTGTAGTGACACAAAGAAATTCTTCCCTCTCTTGATCATAAAGACCCACAGCACCAGATCCTCTTTATCAGCTGCTCTTTTCTTATAGGATACGATATATTTTATTTACATATGAATTGATTGGTTTGTCCAGCAAACTTGGAAATCTCAGTGGCTCGCAAAAACATAAACCACTCTGGTTGGAGTCATTGCTGAAACTTGAAGAAAACAGCTATCGCGCTGCTTTGCTTAACTCTCTGTAATCTATGTCCTATCCATTACACATGTTAGTGTGGTGTGGGGCTCATAGATGGGATGTAATTGGTTAGATTTTGAGGGTGACAAAGCAGAGAAATAAACTACAATGAAATTATAACCACAGATGAAATCACAGTATTTGGCCACGTTCTTCTTCTTTTTGGAAAAAGATCCCTATAAAATGCCTGGCTTTGCATTGCCTTTGAAAGTGGCTGTGCAGACACATCATAGTAAGCTTTCAAAATCTCTCTTCTGTACCTACAAGTGTGCGTACGATACCAAAACGCATTTCCTTCCAGACTCTGCTGTCATTTCTTGTACTTTCCATATGCTCCTATTAGCACGATGCAGCTTACCAACAACTGCGTGGTTTGTAATGTAGGAGAAAACCACAACAAAGATAAACGACGGGGAGATTTTCTGGCTTCGTGAGTTTTCTCCCTAGTCCAATCAGAATCTCGCAATTTCTCTTGGCCTGGTAATTGAGAAGCCTCAGATGACATTACTAGGCAGAATTATAAGACAAACAAAAGTACTCCTTCACACACAACGTACTCAAGATCCTTGTACCATGTAACTCCTTCCCAGAAGAGGATGTGGAAGCCAAATGGGCTCAAAAAGCCACTGTGCAAAGCCAAGAAAGAAAAGTCCGGTGGATACCGCGTCTGTGTCAGGAAATTCCTAAATTATAGATAGGTGAACTCGGAGAGACTCTGCCACGGGAAGGGTCACTCTGTGCTGTCCTCCTCATAATCTTTACCTAAGCAGTTATTACTAGACACTGTCAGGGACAGGAGCAGAAGGACCTTTGGTCTGACTCGGTACAGCTGTTCTCTTGTTCCTCTGTTCTTATTTTATTCCAGCAACAAAGTCTGGTTTTATTCTTCTCCCTAGAACTGTGGCCAGCACACTGGAAAGGATTTTATTAGGAATCCAGACTGCTGTGGCCCCGTTTGTGGTACTCATAGGGACACTTCTTTTCTTTCTTCTTCTGCACAGAAAATTTCTGTCAGAGACATTCCCTGTCTTCCCCAGCTCAAGATGCTGAAACTCATTATGACCAAGAGGCAATATACTCATGGGCTTTGGTGATTGTCCGGTAGGCATCAAAACAACATTAATGTCATAACGTGTGGTAGTTCGACACCTATGTAAAAAGTAAGGATGGCTCCTCACCAGAATGCATCCGTCACCAGATACCTTATATTGAGGGCTTTAAAAAATGCACTTATTTAATTCACAGGAATGATGCCTCTTACAATAACCCCAGTGTGTAGGATTCCTTTCCTTTCTGCTGACATGGATATCACTGGAGGAAAATATAAGTCTGAAAGTCATGGTTAAAATCCATCATAAATGTGTGGATCTGTTGTGGAAAATGCGAAATAACTAACCTTCACACACTGAGTCCCCACTCAATCCAGGCAAAGGACCAGGCTTAAATTCTGTTTCAGCCTTGTTTCCTATCTCCCGTTTATGGCAAAAACCCATGTCTAGCAGGGATCATCATTCATTACTGGATAAAACCATTCAGTTTTATTCTCAGAAGAGAATTGTTATAGGACATGATGCTGACCTCCTCACTAGCAACTTCGCAGGGCACCCAAGAAGCATATCAGTAGTACGCTTCTGGTGTGTGCTGGAGATAGATTAGCTCTCTAAATTTGCTATTCTCCAGGACCGCACGGGGGATTTAACCTCCATGCTGCTGTTGGTCTGCCGTAGGACTGAGCAGGAATTCCTGCCCGGTGCAGTCAGTGCCTGGGCAGAGAAGTGGGAGTAAAAGCAGGGAGGCGGCACAGCGAGGGCTGGAAGCAGAAACGGCTGAGGCAGACGAGTTGCGTGCTAAGCTTATCTCCATTAGGACTAAGGCAATAGGTGGGCAGCACATTCCCGTGTAGCCCCAGGTCTGACCTGACGAGGTCAGAGCAGTCCTTGCAGCCCCTGACAAGTGGAGGCACAAATCACATTTCCTTAGTGTCTGCACGAGTGGCGCCGTGTGCCCGGGCCACAGGTCCCTCGCTGCCGTCGGCAGGCCTGTTTGTCATAGATGGATCGTGGCAGCACTGCAACCTTCAGTCTAATGCCAGATTAAATTTATAAGAAATGTAACGCAAACTTTGAGAACCAATGAAGAGTGGTCCTTAGTCTCTGCACAAACTAATACAGTCACCAAACACAGGCACCCTTCAAATCCCAGACTTACTCCAAATGTGCTGGAACTTGTCCTAAACCAAAACCGCAGCAACCGGCTGTCTCCAAACTTTGCAGAAGCCTGGCAGCAAAACCATGGTTTTGATCTCTCTGATAACTTGACAAGCTCCCATATCCAAACAACCAAATGTAGGAAAGCCCAGATTTCCATGTGAGCACTGCCCGTCTGCTGGATAAATCCAGCCTTCTCTACTGGATAAATTTACATACTGCTGTTGTAAATTAGCAACGATGACCATATGACTATCAAATCAGCAACCTCCACTGCTGTTCAACTAGTATCAGCAGCAAATCAAGCCTATAAATGCCTTTGATCGTGGATCTCAGTCTATCAGAGTAGAGGTTATGCACCGCAGCAAAGACTCCTGGCATGGCATTCTGCAGCAACTAAATACCCCTTTTTCGTTGCTAACCTGTCTTCTTGGTACCTCACCCAGGCAGAGAGCTCCCGTCTAGGTTTATAAGAATAAGCAGTTTGATTTGGAATTTCATAACATACTTACATGTCACTCACATCCTTCTGTTGAGCTAAATTGATCTTTTTTCTTCTCATTTCCTGGGTAGATTGCATTTGGTCTATGAGTAAACACAGTGTAGCTGCCCCCTTTTCCCAGGCTTTCTAATGAGAATGTGCTGTCTGATCAGGTGCATGCACTCTGCTGTCATTTGCAGCCTGACCTGCAGGTCAGAGGTGATTTGAGCAGGCTCAGGGATGCATACAAATCACATCCTCTTGTCTGTCTGTTTTGTTGACTGGTTCTCCTCAGGGTCATGGCTATCTTAAGTAGCAGCCTGAAGGATAAAGTGCGCCGTGTCTGAGCTGTAAAACTTTGACTTTGGACCAATTGCATCTGACATACAGCAGCATGAGGTTTGGTTTAGCCTTTGGATTCAGAACAAATCACTGGCTATCAATAGCTGATAGTGACATGCAGTTTACTGAATGTCCCCTTTTCTCTGGCAGCTGTATATTCTTTGGGAGAAATGGATGTGTTTTTAAGTTTCTAAGGTCATGTTTTAAATATGATGTTGCACACACTCCATTAGAAAGTGAGTGTAGCAAATAAATAAATAGCTAGAAAATGTTATGCTGTTTTGTGAGCTTGCTTTTAGGCTTCCAAGGTGGTGCACGGTATGGCAGGTGGGGGGATAGATGTAAAATGGCATAAGACTGACCTACTCATAAAACAAAACATTTTTAGGATTAGCACACTTACTAAAAACTTTTGAGGAATGACATTGGGGAACAGCCATGCAGAATAAAGCACTCTGTGTCCTCGAGACTGATGTACTGCAGGGAGTTTCTTTGCCAATGTGGCTGCGCCAGCACAGCAGTCGATACTCTGAGTTACGGGCACAGGAGCGACGTGCCCTACTCACACCACCCCATTCTGCACAGACCACCAGACCCACCCCACCAGCCCAATGCCAAACCTGCCACCATGAAAGTGCTTACCAGTGCAGCAAACACCCGCTCATGCTGAACCCAACCAAAGGGGAAGTTTTTAAGGCCACCAAGCAGTCATCAAAGAGTTACGGCTCTCAGCTGGCATCAGCCGGGGCCAGATTCAAAGCGGTGACCTGGAAGCAAGCGGCTCCGTGTCACCCCCATGGGTTGCCCAGCCCCCTAACACTTCGCTTATTAAAAGGCAACTCTAGGACTCTGTCAGTGCCCTTGTGCCTCCACAGTGTCGTACTAAAAATCCAGTCTGCCTTATACGTATGTAAGTGGATTTTATCCAAAAGGACCACCTTTTTATAGGTCAAAATACGTTGGGGGCTTCTATTTATTGCATCCCTATTAAGAGTTACACTACTTTTGTCAACAGTTTTATCTGTTTCATTTTCTCAGCTCTGCTGTCACAGCACTGCTTCCAAATTTTTGCCAAGTCTGTGCTGCAGAATTATACTGAGGAGTACTTTGTGTTCTCACCATATTGTGACTTGGTAGAAAAAAAAGAAAAGAGTTTATTATCATTATTATTATTAAAGGAGCATAAGTGCCACTATAAAACCAGAATAGCGGAAGTGCTGCTTTCAGGAACTATCATGTTACATTTCACACTTTATCCACTTATAAAGGTTATCCAGGACTTACAAAGTTTTCATAGAGTACATGTGTAGGGCTCAGAGGGTTGTAAAGAAATAGCCCTGCCAAGCCTTTTCCACCAAAATGGATTTTTTTTCAGTGAACGGCCTGATTATTTCATTACTTCTTTTTTCACAAAAAGTTCTCCCCTGTTGTAACAGAAAATTTAAACTATTGCATTACAAATGAAACGTTTACAGTTTTCAGCCAAATGTATTTGCGTTTGGGTAAAAGAGGATGAAAGATAACAATTTGCAAAAGATAATCTCCTTTTTCAGACTAATTATGAACAAGTTGTATCTAGTACAGTCTTTCTTACACTATGGTTAAATAATAAAATATTGTTAGTATACCAAAACTGGTGAAGTCATGCTTGACAGGTCTCATCATATTTGAAGACCAGTCCCAAGATCTTTCAGGTCTTATTGAAATAAACAAAGTGTTCAACATATGGTAGAAATTCAGCCTTAATGATTTCATATCTGTGAATTGTGAAGTGATGCTACAAGACGAAGAATTGATGGCAGCATAATAGGATATGTTCCTTCCCCAGCAAAATCCAACAGAGGATTGTAATAGTTCACCAGGGGAAGTAGGGTTAAAAACCTCTGACCCCTAATATCACATAAACATTGCCAAAAAAAATAAGACCCTTGATTGACAGTGAAATGCATGACTACCTCAAGTCTGGTCTGAAATCTTTGCTGATAATTACTGGGTTGAATGTTATGAGAAATGGACAAGAGGGGTATCAGCCACATGAGTGTACATACTCAGAGACCTGAGCATCTCTAATAAGAATTGATGTAGTGTGTCATTTGTAATTTAATCAGCAGTATTACATCTTGATAGTAAAAGGACTATCATGAACATTTTCACAGTAAAGTAAGATTAACACACACCCCCCCCCCCCCCCCCCCCGCCAAATCTCTGCTGCCTTAAAATAATGTTCCAGTTGTGACAGGAGCTGATAAATGGAAGAAATTGCAAGTTTAAGCTGACACGTGACCCTGAGCTGATTCCAGGGTGTGTAAGCATTTCGCTGCATATGGCACTTAGTGCCAAGCACTGCCCTGAGACATTTCATGAGCACGGGCAGCACGGCGCAAGCTCAGCAAGGAGTACCAGCCCTGATCCAAAATTTGGCCCACGCTTTTTTCCACTGGCTATCGTATTCCAAAGTCCAGGTCTAGATCCAGATCTGAACCTCTCACAGCCAGCTCCATTCCAAGCAGATCCCTTTTTTTCTCATTATTTGTTTATGAGTTTGGGAGCCATCTCCTTTCCGTTCGTGGTCCAAGCTTCTCCGATGCATTCAGTACCCTAGCACACACCGACCAGAGCCTGCCTGACACGCAAGAAGAACTCCATGGGTATCTGTAAGAGAAGATCTGCCCCTAAAGCGCATGCCTAGGAGTTAGTCATCTCAACTTAAGCTCCTCAATTTAGACTTTCACTGTGGTGGAGGAAAACAGGCCCCTCTAGAGGCAATTCGAGCCGCGTAGCTGTCTAAAAAACCTAAGATGAATGGATCTCTGAAAAGGTCTTTTTTTTTTTTTTTTCTCTACCCACAGTGAAGAAAGACCAAAGTGGTTAGGACATCTATGTTTAAGACTTCTGAAGTGAGGTGAGTTGAATCCCACGCTTACTCTGTCCAGGAAACCCAGTCTGCAGAGGAGGCTGTCAGTCATGAACTCTCACAACACCTGTGTCAACATCTTTTTAATCAAAACTTTAAGATTTCTCACCCTGTCTGAATAATTTTTTTCTTTTTTTTTTCTTTTCTATTTTTAACAATGCTCAGTTGTGAGAGCTGAAAGAATTAGCAGTAAATTTACTCATGGGAAAAAACACATTATGACAATGAAGCAAAGGTCTCTGGTGTCTGCAGTCCCGCAGTGAATATGCATGTTCAGATGTGCATATTAATTGTCATTTATATCAGTGGCAAGAGGAAGAGAACAAATGGTGCATGGGCATCTGTTTTCAAATGCTTATCCAAGGTGCTGACTCACGTCCATGGGTCACCTGAAAGTAAAATTAGTCCCTTAGGATCCAGGCCAAATGTTCTCGGAAAATGTCCCATCTCGACAGTCTTTGGAGCAACTCTTAGTGACTCTGGTTTTTGAACCCATTTCCCCATTTTTTGTTCATAAATGTGAAATAACCTCATACTAATACTGTTTTCAGGGCTTTCTGTCTAGTTATGCATCCTACTACTGTTCAATTATGTTTTTAATCTCTTTCATCTCATCCACCAAAACAAGAAAGGTACTTCATATTGCAGTTTTATCTTCTAGATCCGTTGGTATCGATCTCATGGCACAATCTGCATTTTTTTAAGATGTGTTATTGTATTTATTATTTCAAAATTTTACTCCCGTGTTGCTCAGTAGTGACTAAACAAATATGCTAATAAAGCCAAAACACTCAACACAAGGCAAAAAAAGTAAATTAGAATTGTAACTTACCGGAATAACGAAGTTGTGAATCTCTGACAATGTTAAATTGTGATATAAAAGAACTTAAAGAAAGGCTAATGTTTTCCATTATTTTCTGTAGGCTGTTTTCATGAAGATTTCTTCCTGCACCTACAGCTTTTTGGATAATGTCATGGCAAAATCCACATGTAATTCACAAAGTGAGAAGCGTTAATTGTTTTCACACATCTTTTTGTTAAAACCTCTGCTGTAATCAATGAGACCTTTGACTTCCTCAAACAGGTTTAAAAATGTCACTTAATATCAGTTTCCATCAGGGTGTGTTTCAGGCCTGGTCGTTTAACAATTGCTCTCCAGGAGAATTACTTATTTCTTGTTTTATTTGTGTGAGGAGCTCTGCAGTGTGACAGGTCCATGAGAAAGTGAACCCAGCAGAGGAGCAGGTGGTCTGCTGCTCCTGTGTTATTGCCATTATGTTGCCTTTGTTAAATTACTCCATAAACCCAACTTTCCTCATTGCCATTTGTTAAATTTGCCTACCTCCACTCTGTGAGTACAGATAATCAGTCAAACCTTAATTGGGGTGTATTTAGATCAAAGTATGCAGCCAGCGTTTGCTCCCAGTACCTGGGTTGCAAATGATAGTCACGAGTGCCTTGCTCTATTGGACGTGCTTTTTGTTTAACCATGATCATTGCTGGCAGGCGGCTTTTTGTGCGAGTGAAAAGCCCTTTAGAATTCCTCTAATTCTGACAAAGAAACTGTCTTTGGGAGGAGAAATTGAGTATTGCCTTCTTGCATCTGAATAGTCTTTCAGCTCTATATTCACAGCAATATACTTAATATCCGCAGACAAAAAACAGAAGGTTTGGACCCATGTGTACTTTTATTTGATCCATTCCTAGCTTCTAGAAACTCTTGGAAGCTTGTATTTTTACCAGTTAAGGAGATATATGTAAGTTTTGTTACTACAGGCATGTATTTCTCTTGAGAAGTATTGCAAAAACACTTTGCAGCAAAAATCACATAGGTTGTCTTTTTTTTATTTAAGAAGGAATAAATCAAAGCAAGGCTTGGTTAGGGGTGAGTGATACATTGACTTTGCACTGCACCTCTGAAAAGAATAGAAAATGTTTGTGGAAAGATTTCCATTTTTTACCTTATTTCTGATCTAATTGCTGGTTTAATCAGTTGTTTTCAGATGGGTTAAATTACCTTTATTTATTACCTTTCACATCTTTCACAGAAGGTTTCTGTAGAAAAGGTCCTGATGCTTCCACTTTCTTTGGCATCACCGTTTTATATTGGTTTTTATTTATCCGTATCATGGTAGCACCTAAAGACCCCAGCTGAAGTTAGAGTCCTGGTATGCTGAAAGCTATGGAGAATAAAAGGTGGCCCATCCCCAGTTTAATCAAGACAGCAAGACACATGCTACGCTAAATTTTGATCTCACCAACAAGAGCAAAACATCTACAGTTAGCTTTTGGCACTAATAACACTTGGGCTTCAGTCGAGCAAAGGCATACTCAGGCGCTAAATTTTAAGGCATGTTGAGCAGCCCCATTTAGTTCAAAGCGACAAGGACGTATGCAAAGCTGATGATAAATCTTCCAGGGCAGAAGGTTAGGTTGTGTGACCAGGCCATTGGCCGATGGAGAGGGAAAGCTGTCGTTAGGGACAGAAAGTTGACCTGCTCTTTGGATTTCTCTACATTTGAATGCTTAGTTAACAAAGCACAGATTTAGTATGTTTAAAGAGTCAATGCGGAGAAAATACTGTAAAGTAGCTCTGTTTTCCACAAAATTCCTCACAGACCTTATTCTAAAGGAACTTTGCAAAGAGTAAAGGCCACTTTTGAAGCAACATAAAGGCCACTTTTGTCAGTGAAATAACTTGCCGGACTTTTTCCCCCCAGATTTGTATAGAGCACTGGTTCACATCAGGGTCTGAAAAAAAATTAGTTTTGATTGTATATACATACATACAAAAGGGTAAACAGTCTGAATAAAGCCTTTTGTACTGGATTAGTGTCTTAGCTCTTTAACCCAAGCTGCAGGTTTGGGATGTCTTTGTTCAGTTAGGTTTTTGGGGCTGACCAAACCGGGTGTGTTTGAGTTTCATTCCTCACCCTTTTGAGGTCTGTAGGACTGATTCCTTGCATTCAATGCCAGCAGTACTGTAAGTGCCCAATGCTTTATTCTCTAAGCTATTCATCCTTTCAACCTTTGGCTTTTTTTCCTTAATCCATCTACCTTACTAAGTTTTCAAGTCAAGTAAAATGTTAAACATGTGCTTCAAGCAAGAGCAACACAGAAATAACAGAGTACGTGCCAAGAATTTCTGGCCATCTAGTCTATTTGTTCTTTGTGTGTGTGTGTGTGTGTGCGCGCGCGTGTGTATAAATATATATGTACGTGTGTGTATGTGCATGGGGGTATATGATTGCACCGCAAAGGATGAATCTACCGTGAAGCAGAAGTCATGCAAAGCACATATTCCGAATGATATTATACAGAGAGAGGCAAAATAAACACATTTTAGCAACTTTTCTCTAATATCAAAAACAAGTAATTGCTCTACATCACAAATATTTTTATGGAGGATTCAAATGCTTAATGCTGCTTGTCTGAAGCCTTGATGACTTTTTTTTTTTTGGCTGCAGGGGACAAGAGGCTTACACACATGCCACCACTTCAAAGATTTGCCTTCTATTAATTTTTTACTTAAGCTTCAGAGTGTTAAATTGTTCAATTTAAGCCATGAATACATTTTATAAGATCATCCTAGCCCACCATTTTTCCCAAAATAGAGAAGTTCAGGATATTTGCAGTTTCACCTCCTCACCAACTCCATGCAAAATATATATGAATAATCTCTTTGAACCTCAGCAGCTTGAGATATAGGAAACCACAACTTCAAGCCTTAGTCTTTCCTTAACGATGGAAATAGACTGTTCTAAAAATAAGTGCTGAATTTGATGATTTAGATTAAAAAAAACCATGCACATCATAGATAGAAATGTGTTGTAACTTTTCCAATTGGAAATTAAAAATAATGGACTATTTTCCATTTCCTTGTGGGGCTTTCATGAGCTGAATCAATATAATGAAATGTTCTAGTCAGCAAAATAAATCAAGAGCCTTTTACTGTTTTTATCATGAAAGATCCCCAGTGGGGTGAGGGAGTAGAACAGAAGAGATCACTTGACATTATGCAACTATCCTGCATCAGAGTCCGGCTGCTGCTGCTGCGCTGGGTGCCATCTCTGCTCAGCTGAAGCCGGGAGAGAGATGGAAACATGCACTTGCCAAGAACGGGGCGCACTGTCTCTAATCTATCTCAATTATAAGGGGAAAAAGGGGATCCACTGATTTCCTGAGCTCTCACCATGACTCGGAGACCCTCTGCTCATGCATTCTTGGGGATGAGAGCCTGCCTGACCCTATTCCCCCAAAGTCAACTGAAAAGATTCCCACTTTACCTCTGTGAGAACTGTATCAGTCTGAAATGCAGAATTGAGGCATTGCTGTGCCTGATCGTGTGCTTCAGGTGGGACCTACAGGTGGGGCTGCTGGAGCAGTGTGCTCCCCACACGGCAACCCTGCCATGGGGGGTCTCCGCTCCTCACCACGGTCTGAGACCCAGGGGCTGCATGCCCGCAAATGCTGCTTAGTCAGAGGGCCTGGAAACACGTCACCAGAAAACCATTCTGGCCACCGGTTTTACACCATATTGCGTTCTGCGGGAAATTTTTGTATTTGTGCTTTTAGAGAGAAGTCCTGCTATTTCAGATTAAGTGCCTTTGCCATTTGGTAAAAGAATGGTAACCTCCTGGCACAGCTGGTAAGTGAGC
>NW_009198886.1:0-12218 GCF_000690835.1 Fulmarus glacialis | reverse complement strand
ATGGGGTTGTTGCGGCCGAAGTGCAGGACACAAAGAAAAAATTCCTAACCAGTGAATCTAGTGAATCTAGTGAGTACTCTGGAAAATCTTAGAGAGTACCTATGCCATCTTTATGTGAGAATACTGTTGGAAATCCAGCCTTGGGGAATTTTGCAGAACCTCCACTTTCTTTGCATTCATTGCTGCTAGACTGCGCAAGGACAGAACTTTACATGAAAAGGCACTGACTGACATAAATCTGAGGACTAAGAGTGATTATATTCCCTTAAATGAAAATAACTGTCTTTTAGTCAATTAAATGAGCAATTTGTTCAAGATAATTCTGTATTATGAAAGAACCTCATCTTGCTGCGTACCAGCAACACCTCCACAGCTCTGGATAAATACTGGACAAGGAAATGTCATACTCCAGTCTATTATACCTTAAGTCCTGCAGTGGAGAGATCCCTCCTTTTAAGCATCATTGGCAACATTACCCTCAATTTCTACACTTGTCCTATTGTTTGGAAAAAGTTTCTTTTTCCAAACCTAAATCTGCCAGCAGTTGAATTTTCTATGTGTGATTATAAACTCATTTATTCCTTTCCTTTTTCAGAATACCCACTTATACAGGTATACTGCCGTAGACAATGAAAGCCGTCATTCAAGCCATATGTGAACAGGGACATTTGTTTTACGAACTATTAATCTTTGGCAAACCAACAGGCAGCTATCGTAACGTATTGATCCTGCTAGCTGTCCCTTAAATAAATATAATTAGAGCTTCCTGGGTTAGGTTTAAACTGATATTAGCCAGTCAAAGGACCTGTAAATATTAATCTACACTGACCCCTCCCTCCTGCCCACAGGTGCCAGCTTCACACCATTCTCCAGACTTTTCATAATGGGAAGCTGTCCTGGGGAAAGAACTCAGAGGGTGACACACAAGCAAACAAAATTAGACAAGTGTTCTGGAAATGGTGTTTTGCTGCCTTACACTAATCCTCTGCTGGTATAAGTTGATGCAGCTCTACACTGACTGGGTGGGGCCGTACAGGATGATACTAGCAAAAGATCTAGATCAACCTGTTAAAACAAAATCGATGTCTTTAGGGAGCAAACTGCTACCTAAATCTGGGAATGCCAGACATTGAGATATGCAGCAATACTAGTTCTGGTATCAACAGCAATTACTGTCCTACAAATACCTTCCTAAGAGAAGGTTAAAGTTAGACCTTCGCTGACTGAGTTTCAGAAGTTATGTTATTGTACCTGGTTAAGCCTTTTCCCGAATACACAGAGTGGTAATATGCACTACTTTCTTTAATGCCAATTCCATAATAATGATACCTGTGGAAAAAAAAGAGGAGTGTTTATGAGTGACGTGTCAAGTAAAGAAAACTGTCAAATTGATTTACAATGCTTTCTGTAAACTCTTCTTAACAGTGTCTACCAATTCCTTTCACTGACACGGAACAAAATCTGGTCTCATAGAAAAGAGTATTGTCATGATTTGATCCAAAATTCAAGGCTGGGGTCTTTTTTAAATTTAAAACATTTACTCTCTTACAAGAATGTAGCTGGAACAGCAAATCTCCTAGAAACATGTTACCTCTCTTTTCCCTAATGTGCATTCTCTTTCATTTTACTTTGTTTGTTGAAAGGGTGCTGGGTTTGATCTACCAGGTTTATTTTATCAGGCTTACCACTGTTATATTTAGACAGTCCCACAGAGCACTTTTCAGTTGAAAATAACTCACCAGTGTACCCTATAAATTAGTGTTCAGCCTCCTATGACTAAAAATGCTAACATGTCATCCATTCATTCATTCTCCTCTCAGGTTGTAGGGTGACAGACCCTGCTGAATTATTTAGCTGCTTAAGCAGTTCTCATCCACATTTGTCTCCCTTGCTGCTCTCCTGGAAATTATTGCTCCCAGAGTTGGGAGAAGAAAACATGGGGCTACCACTCAGCCTCTGCAGTGCTGAGCCCAACACCTGAACCAAAGACACTAAAGAGGGTGCATTGGTGCTAAGAAAACTGGCTATGCGTAGATACTTATTTTGCTACACTGATTTTGCTACAAAAGAAGTGACCTTCAGGAGAAGGGCAGGAGAGCAAGCTGGGGGCAGCTCTTTCTTTACCAGTCATAGCAAAGTTTGCTTGAGTTCATCTATCAAAGGTGATAGGCCCTGTCTTATAAATTCCACTCAATTGCAATTGTGCTAAACCAAATTTGTCTAAGAATGTTACAGACAGTATACTCAGGGTCATTTGTTTTTTACTAAAGTTAGCTTTAAAACACCATGGCAGCTGGTTTAATTTAACTGCTTCAAAGTAACACTTGTAGTTCAAGTACATTGTGTGTAAACCAAGCCTACCAGAGGTAACACTTTGCAAGGCATTGCACTAATTGCACTGAAACTTCTCAAAAGCTTAAAGAAATGCACTCTTAAGACACAAAGCCCCCAGCAAATAGTTCATAGAACACATAAACAAAAGGTTACAGCTCATCTCTGCTGTTCCTGGTGATGCCCATTAAAAAAATCACAATCTTACTGTTGGTTCTTGTATGGGACAGTCCCAGAGAAGGACAAAACCCTCAAATGCTTTATACTTACAAAGCTGACTAAAGGCATTAGATACAAATGATATTTAAGAAAATGGTCATTAGGATGATATATTTGCTTAGCCTAGGTAGCTTTGAAAATCTCAGCTGAAATAGTCATTCTGTTTCTGGACACTGTTGTGCACATTCAGGATTTTGCAGCCAAGAAATGTGACAGAAAGTGGCTGCTGTTAAACATCATAGCTTTTACTGTTTGCCTGAAACTGATGAGTCTACATAACACTACTAGATCGCAGTAGTAGCTGGCGACCCACAGGAAGGCCAAAAGTTTCTCGCCTACTTCTTTACTGTTAGTTTTCTTGCCCCGTAAGTGTACTTTTCTGAGGGATGGTGATGTGGTGAACTGACCATTTTTAAATACCTGTTACTACTCAGAAGCTTAGACATAGGACCATCTGCTCATAACAGTTCCCTTTTTATCCATTAAACTCAGAGTTGGCTGATCAAAGCACTTGACACCTCAAAGTGGTTTAGGATGCCAATGGGACCTTTCATTAAATGTCATAATGCTAGACAGTTGTCCTCCATTTCACATACAGTACTGTGTCACCTATGTTGTGAATTAAAGGTTTTCAACCAGTACTTTTGCTTTAGGAGTATTGAACTCCTAAAGATAGACTTGGGCCAAAGACCTGGATCTGGAAATTCCTAATATTTAACAGAGTTCTGACACAAATGCTAAAGACATGAACATTTTTTCTTCTTGCATGAAAATGAAGTAATTTTAGATGTGACACAAGAGGTATTGAAAATATACATGTATGGATTCTTTAAAATAATAGCATTTACTTAGTCTTGACATTGCAAATGTTGTGCATTGAACAGGATGAAAAACAAAATAGAGCTGTAACTGCTTCTTTAACAATGTTATCTGCACATTTGTCACTGGCCATGTAAGCAAGCAGTTGCCTGCATCTCATTCCAACACCCTAAATTTGCCAGTTTCAATTCATGCCATTTTTTAAATTCTAAAAATAAAACTTCAGACTTTCACCACAAATTTGGAATTCCCTCCTGCTAAAGTTGGAGTGAGCCAGAGGCAAGGAAAAGCGTTACTTCTTTACAAAGTTAGGATTTAATATCTAGATCATTCAACATCTAGTTCAATATTAACATATTTGGGCTAGAAACAGGAACTATTGTATGACTTGGATTCTCAGGTTTCCAGTGGTAGGCAATATACTTCTTCCTGCTCTGGAATGCCCCAAGATATCAGAATTTACCATTGTGACATTTTGTGACAATCTAGAGAATAGATATTTCAGTACCTATTCAGTGTGTCTTAAAGTCATAGCAGTTATCATTCTGATTCCTTCAGCAATTTGTGTAGTTGAATTTTTCGTACTAAAAAATACAGCTTTCTAGTCATGACACAGAAGCAACTAAAAAAATTATAATCTGTACTCAAGCTCTGTCTGGCATACTTCATAGAGTAATAAGGTACAAAGACTTTTATTCTCTTACAAGCCAAAGTAATTAGCTGAATAACTTATTTTGGACTCCCTGTTGAGAGTAGTACACCCATCCCACACACACTTTAACTTACAACTTCAAATACCGTCTTTCTGTCTCCTTATATGTATATTTCTATGTGTATGTACAGTATATGTGTATTTTACTATTTATATTTCTATTGTATAATTAATAAAATTAAACCAGCCATCATAAGGAACTTACTCTCAATTTTTGTAACAAACCTTTTAAAAAACAAGCTGAACTGTTTTCCTCTTTTAATTTCAGTGGTTTGTTGTAACATATGTTCCTACGCAACTAGTAGCCCTGATTTTAGCATACACTGACACAAATGATAGCTGATAAGGAAATGATAGGCTTAAGCTGTTCAGGGACTTTCAATAACTTGTTATCACGGGGCCAGCTGCCATATCAGTTTTATTAACCCACTAAATCACTCCTAATAAATAAGATAATAGTTTTCAGACATGATGGATAAAAGCTAAGATTCATCATTGATCAAAGTCTACAAAGAAATTAAATTGTAACTTGAGCTCAAATAGTCTTCTGTGTGTATGGACTGAGCAATATGTACGTTTTCCCGAAAGCTGCTCCAGGTAATCATGTACCGTGACAATTATAACTGAATTCTAGTAGTGACCACAGTATGTTCAACATTACTGATGCAAAAAGGTGGATTCAGAACCTGCTGCACAGACAACTGTTGCTTATGAAATACTAATCTAAGAGAGCAGTTTGCAGTATTTATTGTGCTGGGTCTTCTAATATAGAAAACTTCCCCTACATTCAGCAATCTGGAGTGATTAGCATGGGCATGAGAGATGAATGAACTTTGTTAACAAAATTGTGTCCAGCGTATTGTACCTTCTTGGCCAAATGTTTAAATGAGTTTTTTAGTATTGACACTTTTGTACAAATGGGTTGTTGGATGTAAACAGAGAGAGAGAGAGACTCTGACTCAAAGTTCTAGGATTTATTAGACCCATTTTTAAGTCTCTCCAATGCCCTGAACAGGACATAACAAATGCTGCTTGGAATCAGAGAAGGAACTAACATTCGTGTGTCATCTCACACCTTAGAGTAGTACCTGTGTCCCACACCTTAGAGCAGCAGTTCTTTCTCAAATCCAATTCATGCTCATGAGAATGCTAGAAAGAGTTTGGCTTTGTTTCGGTGTGGGAGAAAAACAACTTCTATCACCTTGAAGATGATGGAAAAGGGAACTGATTTTCTTTGCTTTCTTCTGACCACAGCCAGGCTCTATCGATACATTACTGTGTATGCATGCAGTGTGCAGCAAGGAACTCTATTCCTGGGGAGTTAGCCTTCCTTTCCAATATAAGAACAATGCTTCCATTGGAGAGGAATTGTCTTTTTCCTTTCATGCTTTTGCAGCATCTGGCTCAGTAGTGCCCTGGACAATGATCAGAGCTCCTGGGCAATACCACAATAAAAAACATCACTGTCAGGAATAGTTAGTACTATTACTGCTCCTACTACCATTATATTGAAATAATGATAGAAACAACAGAAATAAAACAATGTCACTACACTACCATGCTTAAAAAAATAGGATTTAATTGCTAGCAAGAAGTGTCTCTTACCAGTCCCAGTAACCCAGCTTTGCTCCACACAGAAACAGCTTGCAACATTTAGAGTCCATGCTGACATAAAAGCAGAGGGTAACTAATCATTTACTGAAACTGATGAACAGTCCCTTAATTTCCTTATTAATTTAATGGAAATACTTCTGTAAATGATACTTGTGTGACTAACCGCTACCTGGCAAAAGCAGAAATGCATTTGCTCCTCAGTGAGACTGTGATTCTGAGGGGAATATGGTCCACAACATCAGAGATAGATAGACAAATAATAATCAGAGATTTTTATTTCATACTGCCACTTCTCTATGACTGCTTGCTGCTGTATTCAGTCTCTGAATTGGAGATATTGTCACTCGTGACTTTTGTGAGGCCCTTTTTTGCTCAGCAAGAACAATGTAATGTACCTTAGTGGAAATAACAACTGCAGAGGAAAAGTCTCTGAGGAAAACTCCGAGGAATAAAAATAAGAAGAAACAAATGCCAGATGTTCAAACAAAACCTGCTGATGCCTCATCCCTTTGAGGAAATTGCTCAAGAACAGTTAATCCATATGAAAATATGGCACATAATACCACCAAGGTCAGTAGGGATATGGGATCCGCTGGGCATGAAGTATTTCTATGCTAATACTGTTAAATGTCTTAGAGAAAAGGGACATATAGTGACACATGTCCCAGCACAATTAATTTTGTAGCTAGATTCCCATGTCAAAAACTAGATTTGATACCCCTTTACTTAATAGACATTGACTTACTGTGCTTTAAATTATGCAGACACATGATACATTTTGGAAGTTTGGATCCTGATTGGGTCTTGTTTATCACAGATTGTGAATGCCGTATCTCCTAAAAACTTAAACACAACCCCAGCAGCAAATGTCCATCTGAGAAGCTAAGTCTACAATCAGTTTATGCCTGTAACCATAGCTGAATGTCACCACAGCAGAAAATATATGAAATCCCTCTTTTCCCCTATAAATAACCTTTCTAATAGTAACTCTCCTCAAAAACCCTTTATTCAGCACCTATAGGTCATCTACAAAAAGAGAAATGAACTTCAGGTCCAGTTTTCCTCTGTACAACACAGATTGTGTACTCTCTCCTGAAAAAAAATCAATGGATTATGAATTTGTAAGACTGTGACAGAAACTATGCAAGAACTGTTCCCTGTTAAAAAAGGAAAAATATTCTATACAGGCTTTATTTCCTTTGGATTTTATTTTTATTAATGATTATTTAAAATAAATACTTGAGACATACTCAAGAAATAGAATGTCTTTGTAAAAATTTGGAATTGAAATTCTTCCCCACCTTCGTTTATACTGCAACAAAACCTAGAATTCACAATTGACATCTCCTATGCATTCTTCAGCAAAACTAAGGTGGAATCAACTGGCTATTTCTTATATTTCTAAGGCAGGAAGAAAACCAAGCATAACAACATGAAACAACACCCCCAATATTATAAAAGTAAACAACACATCTTTCAGACATTCCAAATATATTGCAAAGCACTTAGGAAAACCACAGTCTTGAAAGTTTTTTTCCTTTTCAGTCTCCTTTCATTTTGAGTTTTGCTTCTGAATTACTGAAAGACAAGAGTAACTTTGTCTTTCAAGGCTAAGTTGTTCAAAATAAAGATTTTTCCCAAACAAATAGAATGTTTGATTTTCTTCTATTACTACCAGTATTCCGGTTTTCTATCTTATTCATTAGCAAAATGTTTCTTTGATAATTTTCTGGGGTTTTAGTTTTGTTTCAGTAAACCATCAACTCTTTGTGATTTCTTCTATAAGTCAAGGATAGTTCCATGAATCTTATTCAGTAAGTACACAAACACATTTGTAATTTTAAGCATGAGAAAAATTCTAGGGCTACTGGCATATTTAAAGGCATACATCTCCTAAAATACAGGCATTAATAATAAATGTTTAATTTCTGTGTATACACAGAAAGCTGGACACAATATCTATCCTAATTTGCTCCTCGTAGCAATGTCTTATTTTTTAGGAAAACCTGTTTTGAAATCAATAGAAATATACAGATAAGGTCTAAATTTTATTTGGGATTGAAAACCATTAAGTTTTTGGAGAGTTACTTTAAAAGAACTAAATTATTTAACTAGTCCTATTTTATGTAGAATGGTATGGGCACGCTATTTAGGTTTAAATATTTTTTAAAACCGGATATTGATAAATGCTGAAATAACAATTTAAAGCACAACACTCAGAAAAGCTCAGAGCCAGTCTTGGTTTCAGGCAATACAGAGAACTGTTGTATTTGTGACTCCCCAAACAAGGATAGGAGTTTCCTAGAGTTACCTAACTCGTAGCTTGACACTAGCAATGCCCTAGAGCATTATTTTGTCTTCTCTACATTCCTTACATCAATACACCACGCAGTTTTTCATTTCCTTAAGAAGTAGCATTCCCCTATTAAAAAACAAAATCAGATCGGGTACAATTCATCAGTCCTTCCTCAGCAGGCTTGATATCAGGACATAGGAGGGAGGGCAGATATAAGGGAATATGTTGTTACCACTGTTCACCACAGTTTTACAATAACTTTACCATGGCCAAAAGCATAATGCCAGAACTAGAATAAATAAAAATTTGACTGCAGTTGATATATAATTATCTGGGATCTATTCCCACAGCCTAATATTCCACAGATAAAACATACAAATTAATTGGATACATTATTTATGAAATGACTGCACTATAGGTTGTGTACTTTTCAGAGTTTTTATAAACTACTCACAACAAAGAGCAGACATATACCTTCTTCTCAATTTAAGACAACGCTTTTTTCTAGTGTCTTTAAATTAATCCATATTGTTACGCAGAGAACACAATGAAAGTTGTTAGATTTGCAAAAGGCAAATAAAATCATAGTTAAATTGCACATTATTTATAGAAAGATGAACAGCTGTAACATATATGTATTATATAATGTTTTTTATATATAACTTTTTGACATATATTTGCAACAAATGCATGGCTCTATAAATATAATTACAAGTTTTAGAAGCTTAATCAGTTTAAATTTAGAAATTATGCCTGCAGTAATGTTTTTAAACTCAAACTCTGTATCAGTTTCATTATGTACGTGAAAGTTATCACTTGCAGCTTGTCATCTGAATAAACCTTCCTGCCAATTAGTATATATTATGGAGACATGGAAATGCATGTCATTCCTAGAATGTATTCTGTAAGTGGATACACAGATAACTGTGCCTTACTTTGAATGGCCCCTTGTTCCAAGCCGCCTTGTGGTAAGAAGAGGGAATTTCTGGCGAATGGTCTAAAGAGAAAATAACTCTGTTAATTTCTAACACTGATATACTTTCTTAGCAATCTGTTCATAGAAAAATCGTAGTGTAAATATATGGTCTACTGTAGTCCATGAATAAATATTTGTGACACTTATGTCACAACATAAACAATTAAGCATGTTTTACACTTCAGGGGTCTTTCCATCCTCATCCATCTCGCTGTGTACCCCTAGACTTCCCACCCGTGAACTCCTTCCCACCCTTCCCACCTGTTCTTTCTTTCCATTTTCACTTCTACAACTTAAAATCTAATTTTCTTCACCAGAATCCTCTTTCATTCAGGTCCCTAAAGTAAAACTGTATCTTTTGCTTCAGAGATCTAAACAGAACCAGGGAAAGATCTGCCTCTAGCTATTCTGTTTTCAAAGTCAAACAACTAAAAATAAACTGTTTTATTTCAAAAGTGTGATCTGAAGTTTAAAGCAAGCAAATATTTACCTCACGGGTATTTCTGTGTCCTCCACTATTGAAGTGCTGGACAGTCTTAAACTTATTTATGCTCACTGAAACCCTATGGAAGTTTCTGTTAGCTCTATGCTGCACATAAAGAATTCATGTTATGTGATTTAATCCAAGTCAAGCAAAACATTCTGTCACTAGACTCCTGAGATTGAGATTAGCTCCCTAAAAACATCCTACTCTTCCTACAAAGAATGATGCTTAAGGCAAAAGGTTTATTAAGTAAAACAGTAATTCAGTAATAGAGGTAGATCTAATAGGTACATCTAATAGATAGATCACTGTCAAAACAATGTTTAAATGGAAAGCTATTGTCTTCCTCATTTATGCTGAAACTGTGTAATGAATATTAGACATACACTTTCGCAGTATATCCAATTCAAGAGGAAAAAAATTGGTAAATGAACATTTTATGAACTGGATTTAAAATCCATTATTATTATTTAATTAAATGAATGCATTTTGCTATGTATGAACAATGACTAGATCAGCAGTGTTTAAAAAAAGCTGATCCTTGAAGCGTTTTTGGTTTCCTGTTTCAGTAACTACACAGGATTTAATTTGGAGAGTTCACATCTCCCTTTCATTAAATGATTTCAGGATTAATTGTAGGGAAGGGTAGAAAAGAGGATGAATCAACAATTTTTCATTCAGGAGCTCTTTGTGTTATTAATTTTTATTCCCCTTCTTGTATTGCTTCTTGTGTCATATCTCACTTTACACTGCCTTTAGTATAATTAAAAGTGTCTTCCATGTCAGATCTGTTTTTGTGGAAAGAACCCTATTAATGTCATCATCAAAAAAGAAGGAAAAAAAAAAGCAAAAAAAAAGCTCCTGGAGAGAATGCCTTTTTTTTTTTAATATGAAATAACAATAAATCAAAGGGAACTTCAGCTTCACTCTCCTATAAGGTGGTGTCATGAAATCCCTTCATATGGAACAGTGTAGCTAGTTTGATTCCATGTACATTAGCAGTAGAAAACATGTGTATTTGAGAGGCATTTTGACACAGGTGTACTAAATTGTCATTCCATCAAAGAATTAGACTAACAAATTATGAAGACATTTACACTTTACCTTCCCAAAAGTCGCAGCACAGGCAGGTTCCAGCTTCTCTTTTCTGCAGAAGTCTAAATAATGTGCATAAAGGATGCATCTTGGTAAACAAACTCCTTCACAGACAATGTAGTTTTCTTCCAGCCTGTATAGAAAAAGAAACTGCCAGAATAAGAAGCAACATGCCATGTCTCCCCATTTTATTTTCCTTCTGGTTTTTGGTACTGCCCTCTCCTTTTTTTAATTTTACTGAAGATTTCCACAACAGCACACAGATGAGTTTCTACTGAACAAGACAAACACTAGAGACTGACTCCACACTTGGTGCTTAGGGTACTTGCAGAATACAGAAAACCTGGGGCCAAGTCCCTTTTCTTAATGAGCCTTTTTTCAATGTCTGCACTACTTTGCTTTCTATAAATGATTAAATTATTCACCACTTAAGTGCTCTGAAAATAAGAGCACTGACTACACTATGAAAGACTTGGATTTAAGTTTGTCCTTTGAATAGAGCAGGGGCTTGAACTTGCATCTTTTGTCCCACTATATCTTTAACACCTGGGCTAATGTTTCTTTTCTTCCTACTTTTGCTTTTTAATTTCCACCCTGGACCTGAAACTGTTTCTCCACCAAATCACACTGAAAAGCAAAGAACTGGATTCTTCTGAAGGGGATGCATTTTTATGTAGCTTCCCAATCAGTTTACAGAATACAAGTGCCTAGTGATGGTCATTAAAGTAAAATTTTTAAAACTGAAGTAAAAAACTGGTTGTCTTCACTTGAACTGAACTCTTGGTAACAGCTGGGCATTTCACTGTTGTCCTGTTTCTTTTCTTTATCAATTTACATTATTTGCTACTCCTGGGATTATGTGCAATAAATTTATTTCTCAAATTACACAAAACTGTAAGAAAATACTGTGTAGTAAATGCTGCATACTGAATAATTTTGCACTGACTCACCAGACTCAAATCCTTACAATTTACACTCAGAAGTCAGACGTAAACTAGACCAAGAAACTGGGAAATTTGGATTACTCTCATTTTTCAGTTAGAAGGAAAAAAAACCCTAGACTTGTATTTGGTAACTAAGTTCCCATTTAATTCAACAGCACTCCTCCCCGATTTCAAGTGTGCTTTAATAGAAACATTTATCAATTAATGTCTGCAGAATTGACCTCTTATTTGGTTAATTTTTGCCCAGATAAAACGAGGTAAAGTTAGGGCTTCCATGGATGGTAGAATATAATGCAAATAAAAAACATTATAAGACAGTGAAAATCTAACATTCATAGCCTTAAAGGGTAACTAAAACATCCATTCACAAATGTAATTCTAAGTAATGTTTCATTTCTACATTTTTGGATACATTTCATCGATTTTCTACATTTCATCGATAGCCACGTATTGCAAGAACCTGACAGAGATTTCTGTTAAGTGATAAATCTCCGCTAATTTGAAAAAAAAAAAAAGAAACAAAAAAACCCCAGAAATTTGGGGGTGGGTGTCCTTATTTGTAAAAGGAGCTTATCTAGGAAAAAAAACCCCACCCACCCCACAACCCCACAAATGACAAATATTTCTAAAAGACGTGGGAGATGTAACCCTCCTTGCCGGCTCAGCCTTTAAAGGGCCTGAGGGACACACCGGCTGGGGCCTGCCGGTGTCCCCGCAGGGAAGACGCG